>NC_084999.1:1100639-1108139 GCF_963854185.1 Sardina pilchardus | reverse complement strand
AAAGGAATCACATGTATTATTTACTAGGCCATGAAGTCATAAATAAACAAACAAACAAACAAGCCCTCCTCACAACAACAACAACAGCAGCAGCACCAGCAGCCTTGATTCAGCAGTCTAAACAGCGCAGCCAGACCGCTACAGATGGAGTCTGTTAAATAAAGCTGTTGGCACCATATAAATCCGCTAACCGCATATAAAGTCGTTAGCCGCATATAAAATAAAGCCGCTAGCCACATATAAAGCAAAGCCGCTAGCCACATATAAAGCAAAGCCGCTAGCCACATATAAAGCAAAGCCCTGAGCCACATATAAAGTCGTTAGCCGCATATAAAGTAAAGCCGCTAGCCACATATAAAGTCGTTAGCCACATATAAAGCCTTTAACTGCATATTAAGCCGTTAGCCGCATATTAAGCAGTTAGCCACATATAAAGCAAAGCCCTTAGCCCAGGGGTCTCAAACTCGCGGCCCGCGGGCCAATTGCGGCCCGCGAGACGATATTTTGCGGCCCCCGGCCTGAAGTCGAAGCTTAATGTTAGTGCGGCCCGTGCAGATGCATCTGGGCATTTTATACTTTGTAACAATCGTGGGCTGGGCTCTATGGCTGCGCTACCATAGCTCAGGCTACGAATTAGCAATTGTTTACTTGCAACATGTTCCAGCCCGCAACTTTCTGTCATAATAATATGTAGCCTAAGTCGCCCCTTGAGGGTATTTTTATGCGATAAACGACACGGGTTAAAACAGACGGGAGGTACGGTGACAAATCTCATTTGTAGCCTAGACTCCACCTGCTAGACATCAAGTGTTTCGATTCAAGCAACGTTTTCACGAACTAGTCCCCTCATTACAAACTACACGCAGGAGACGTGCGGTTTGTAATGGCCATAGTTTTGCACAAACTGAAGCAGAAATACATCAAATGTTGAAACAAAAAATCACGTTTGATGAGGTCTTGGGTCTGTTATTCACATATCTGATTCTGAAGTATGTCTGCCTTTTGGAGATTATGGTCGATCGTAATTGACAGTGATCTGGGTGCGTCTGTGAAGGTGCGTCTTTTGAGTGAACGACAGTGTTTTCTAAGCGGCTACTAGTGATGCGCGGGTGGGCTTTTTTTAAAACCCGCCCCAACCCGACTTTTCAGGAGATCCAAACCGCCCCGCCCAATCCGCAAAAATATGTTCGAATTGTGACCCAAATCCGACCCGACCCGCGGAAAGGAAAAAACGCATTTAACGTCTTTCCTAGCCTAATTAGCCCACATGAGGACAACAGCGGGTTACAATGATCGGTCATTTTGACAATCTGCGCTCCTCCACACCATTCATAATCTGCAGCCTAGACATAGCTAGTGTTAAATCTCATCTTCATAACAAGTTGCCATTCATATTTCCCCTTGCAACTTCATAGGCTAGCCTACTTTTGCGTTTAACACTGCCAAGCATTTAACAAGCACAGCTGTTTATTCGTGTAGCCTATGACAGAAGCGAGGTGTTCTCGCATTGTGCACAACCTTCGATATCCCAGATCATTAGGCTCCATGTCCATAAAGTAGCGAATGCGCGATTTACTTTTTCAGTCAGTCACGCATGGCGCAATTGGGTGCTGAATTTAGGAGAAATTATGTTTTGCGCTCGACCACACCTCCTGTATTGCAGGCGCATCGCCACCTAATATGTCGGAAGTTAACAAGTGAGAAATGTGCATTTTTACTTTTTTGACCCGACCCACCCGCAATATTTAGAAAAAACTATTAGGCCTACCCAAATCCGCCCGACCCGCGGGTAAACCCGCGGATATCCGCGGGTAATGGGCTGAACCGCGCATCACTAGCGGCTACCATGCTTCGACCCTCTGCCCAACATAAATGGAGGTGCCAGTGGTAATTGAGATGATAGTGTCCTCCTACAAAGTCACTTGACAGGCACTGATTTGACCAGGCTACTTAATAGTATACAAAAGCTTTGTGTTAGTAGCCTAGTAGGCGTAGCCATAGTTTACTGTTGTTGGTTTACATTTTACTGTTTTGCTGTTAATTTCTTATGTAGGGGAAAGGACAAAAAAAGTAAAGTAAAACTGCTCAAATATGTTCAACATTCAGTATTTACTGAGAGGTGCATAATTCGAGACATCGAGTCATCCAGACATCATATGCTGATTAGATATAAAGCCTTTAACTGCATATTAAGCCGTTAGCTGCATATTAAGCAGTTAGCCACATATTAAGCTGTTAGCCACATATAAAGTAAAGCTGTTAGCCACATATTAAGCTGTTAGCCATATATTAAGCCGTTAGCCACATATAAAGTAAAGCCGTTAGCCACATATTAAGCTGTTAGCCGCATATTAAGCCGTTAGCCACATATAAAGTAAAGCCGTTAGCCGCATATAAAGCCTTTTACTGCATATTAAGCAGTTAGCCACATATAAAGTAAAGCCGTTAGCCGCATATAAAGCCTTTAACTGCATATTAAGCAGTTAGCCACATATAAAGTAAAGCCGTTAGCCGCATATAAAGCCTTTAACTGCATATTAAGCAGTTAGCCACATATAAAGTAAAGCCGTTAGCCGCATATAAAGTAAAGCCACAGTGTCAGATCAGAGTTTGATTTATATTTCTAAATCATTCAGAACTACCATGTAAAGTAAAGGACGGAGACAAAAGAACAATGTGATAATGATGGGGGAAAAGTGGGCAGTATAATGATAATGACTTCAAGAACTATATCACTGGGGAACAGTTTTAGAATGATTTTGATTTTAAGAACGATAAAAAGCTGACAGCCAATCCGTATCCATCACATTCAGTACCATGAGGCAAGATGAGGCTTTCCCGCTCTATCATTGGTTAGTGGGGACGGAGTGTGTGTGAGTTGAGATATATGGATCTGGTCCCTGCTATCTCAGGCTAGCTGACAACGATCTGAACACAATCCGCAAAAGTGGTGTTGCGTTCCCACTTTTTATTTCGCGTTTAGACGAGCGTCTTTTGGGTGGAAATCTGCATGCACACGGTGACGCAAAAGTGTGTGAAATTTGATGTAGTATGCATGCCAGATGGCTAGGTGATACTGTGGAGCACTGCCATACAACAACACCAACCGCGCGCATGCGTTGAAACTTCCTTCTACTTTTCTCCGTAGTAGTGCGAAATAGCCATAGACTTAAAAGAAAATAGCCCACCGTCAAAAACCAAAACATGGCGAAGAAGCGAGGCAAGACAGACAACTTTGTCTGGACAGACGAGGAGGTCGAGCTGTTGTAGCAAACGACGTTGGATCACGAGTAATTAATTCGCCTTCTCTGTTCTGATATATCAGTAATTACTCAGCTTATTTGCTGAAAGGACTCCTGAATAGCTATCAAAGCAGCTAAGGCCACTTGAATGTCTGACTGATGGAAATAATCCGACATGTTTGTTATTTTTTGGCTGTACTGCACATGTGTATGACGTCAACGCGTATGCGAGGATAGCCAGCGTGAGCAGCTCAGAGCACACTTTTGCGTTGTCAACCCTTTAGACGGGAAAGCGACGGTGGAGCGTCTTTAAGATTTCCACTCTGGAGGGTGGGTTCATTTTTTTGCGTTTTTAAGCCCCAAAAACGCTGTCGCCGTCTAAACGAAAGGCACATCTGATAAAATATTTTGTCGGTTTCACCCGGGAGCGTTGTCGTGTAAAGCCAGCCTCAATGTTTTGATCCCACTGCACATTCCCAACCGCCTACTGCAGTCCTCTGATGAGTGTCTGTTATGTTGACCCGTCATAAACGCTAGGCCATGAACGCCAACGCCAGGTTATGAACGCCAGGTTATGAATGCTAGGCCATGAACGCCAGGTTATGAATGCTAGGCCATGAACGCCAGGTTATGAATGCTAGGCCATGAACGGCAGGTTATGAATGCTAGGCCATAAACGCCAACGCCAGGTTATGAATGCTAGTCCATGAACGCCAACGCCAGGTTATGAATGCTAGGCCATGAACGGCAGGTTATGAATGCTAGGCCATGAACGCCAGGTTATGAACGCTACGTGTATTTGTTTAGCGTACGCCTGGTTAATTAAGACAAATCTAAAGGCGTACTAGATTAGGACTCAATGCTCATTGGCGGAGATGGGGAGGACTCGATGCACACACACACACACGACACACACACACACACTCTCTCTGTCTCTCTGTCTCTCTCTTTCTCTGTCTTACGCACCCTCATACAAACTCTCACACACATACACACACACACATTGGCGGAGATGGGGAGGACTCGATGCTCATTGGCTGAGCCTCGTTGTGTCTGATGAAGAATCTGAGATGGTTGCATTGCATTGCATGGTGCACACGACACACACACACACACTCTCTCTGTCTCTCTGTCTCTCTCTTTCTCTGTCTCACGCACCCTCATACAAACTCTCACACACATACACACACACACATTGGCGGAGATGGGGAGGACTCGATGCTCATTGGCTGAGCCTCGTTGTGTCTGATGAAGAATCTGAGATGGTTGCATTGTGCTGCATGCTTCATGTCACTCACTCTCGCTGGCGCGCACACACACACACGGTGGCGAGTGTGTGTGTGTTTAATTGTGCTTCCTGATTGTGCATTATCTTTTAGTTGAGGTGTGTGTGTTTGCACTGATGAGACGTGTGTGTGTGTGTGTGATTGTGTGTGTGTGATTCTGTGGCTGTGTCATTGTGTCCCCATGCATACAGATGTCAGCTCAGCAGGGTTAAACAGTGTGTGTGTGTGTGTGTGTGTGTGCGTGCGTTTAATAGGGCTCACAGACACTAATCAGTGCTGATTGTCTGGCCTGCACTCTAGGGCCTATTTATACACCAGAGGGAGAGGAGTGAGAGATGAGGGTGTGTGTGTGTGTTTGTGTGTGTGTGTATGTTGGCCCTGGAGCAGCAGTCACAGTAGTGTCATCTGTGGTGTAAGATTGTGTGTGTGCGTGTTGATGTATATAATGTGTGTTTGTGTTTGAATCTATAATGTGTGTGTGTGTTTGTGTGTGTGTGTGTGTGTGTGTGTGTTGACCCTGGAGCAGCAGTCACAGTAGTGTCATCTGTAGTGTAACATTGTGTGTGTGTGTGTGTGTGTGTGTGTGTGTGTGTGTGTGTGTGTGTGTGTGTGTGTGTGTGTGTGTGTGTGTGTGTGTGTGTGTGTGTGTGTGTGTATGTGTATGTGTGTGTGTGTGTGTGTGTGTGTGTGTGTGTGTGTGTGTGTGTGGTCACCCTGGTGTCATCTGTGATGCTCTCGACTCCTCCTCAACAGGAAGCTGGGGGTGTGGCCAGGCTTCACACCGCACTCTGATTGGTCAGCAGCTCATTGTGTGATGAATGATAGGGGGCGGAGCCTGACGACAGCCCTCTCTGAACCTCCCCACTCCCCATGGACACACACACACAGAGACGCACACACACTCCTGACACACACACACACACACACACACACACACCCCCACTGCAGAGTGCATCAGGCGTGGCGAGTGGAGAGCAGATTGATAGATGAGAGATGCCTGCTCTGGTGTCCCATAATGCACCTCTCCAGGGGTCGCTGCAGGACCTCTGCTCTAGTGTGTGTGTGTGTGTGTGTGTGTGATGTATATCTGGGAGTGTGTGTGTGTGTACGTGTGCCTGTGCTCTGTCAGTGTGTGTGTGTGTGTGTGTGATGTATATCTGGGAGTGTGTGTGTGTGTGTGTACGTGTGCCTGTGCTCTGTCAGTGTGTGTGTGTGTGTGTGTGTGTGTGTGTGTGTGCTCTGGGAGTATGTATGGAAATATGCGAGGTGACCTTTTCTGTGTGACATTTGTAGAAATGTGCGCAGTACTCATCCAGCAGAAAGAAGAAGCTGTGTGTGTGTGTGTGTGTGTGCGCGCTTATGTGTATGTGTGTGCACGTGTGTGTGTGTGCGCTCGTACTCGTTTAGCAGGGAATAAGCACACCACCTGCATGGAGCAAGATATTATACAGTCATGGCTAAACGTGTGTGTGTGTGTGTGTGTGTGTGTGTGTGTGTGTGTGCGCTCGTACTCGTTTAGCAGGGAATAAGCACACCACCTGCATGGGGCAAGATATTATACAGTCATGGCTAAACGTTAGCACCCCATGCTAAAGTTGACTAAAAAGGGGAATATAAAATCATCTTTTGGAAATTGATCTTTTTGCCTTAAGTAATAAAATGAGGAAATATCCAACCTTTAAGGACACCAATTTTCTTTGGGGTCATAAATATTGGCACCCCTATGTGCTCAATAGCAATAGAGGCACTGCAGGCATATTTTTATTTTTAAATGGCACTTATTACATGGATCCAGGATACTGTGCATGCAGATACAGTTCCCTTGACCTTTGGAACTAAAATAGTCCCACATCATCACACACCCTTCACCATACATAGAGATTGGCATGGTGTTTTGTTCAGGTAGCCTATTAGCCTGTTTAATTTGCATTGAGCTCAATGAGCATCAAACAGGCTAATAGGCTAACTGAACAAAGCACCATGCCAATCTCTAGATATGGTGAAGGGTGAGTGATGATGTGGGGCAATTTTAATTCTAAAGGTCAAGGGAACTTGATCAGGATGCATAGTATCCTGGATCCATGAAATAAGTGGCCTTTAAAAATAAAAATCTGCCAGCCCCTATGTTAACCCTATGTGTTAAATTCCCACAGAGTTACATAGGGGTGCCAATACTTATGACCCCAGTATTGTATTTTAAAGAAAACATTTATTTATTTATTTATTTCCCTATTTTATTGCTTAACACTTTCACACATGACTTATATAACTGGAGAGCGTGACTAAGTCCCGCCCTCCATTTAAATGAATGGCAGAGGCTCGGCTAGTAAATCCAGCCAATTCATAGTCAACGCCATATTGAACACTGGAGCTCCGATCCAGCGCCAGTCGGCTCTGACCATGCGCAAAGTTCCACAGCTGGAAATGACGCATGGACCTACATCGATATTTATTGGACATTCTGGAAAAAGAGAGTCATCCTCCAGTTCAGAGGGTGGCGATAATGCACATACCTTGCTTGCCGCGTAACAAGAAGAAGTAAAAGTTGCTCGGGAACACACACCTGAGTCCGAGTGGAGTCCTGCACTGAGTAACGATTGGCTGTAGCAGCCGGACAGGTACCCGTCCACCAACATATAACATGTGCGCGCATTAGAGCTCGTGCCCAACACGGATCTTCGTGCACGGAGCTGGTTCTAAATGCTCCATGCAGCGCCATACTTGAAAATGGTGTTTGCTGGTGTGAGAGAAGGAGAAGGAATGCATATTTACAGATTGAGCAGGAAAGAAACTGTGTGTGTGTGTGTGTGTACATATCTGGGTGTGAATGTAGAAGCGTGTACGCATGCATGTTTGTAAAAGAAGTGTGTGTGTGTGTGTGTGTGTGTGTGTACATATCTGGGTGTGAATGTAGAAGCATGTACGCATGCATGTTTGTAAAAGAAGTGTGTGTGTGTGTGTGTGTGTGTGTG
>NC_084999.1:1078139-1083139 GCF_963854185.1 Sardina pilchardus | reverse complement strand
ACTTTAGGGGGGGGCGTGCCCCTGTGTCATTACCGGTGTGTTTGGAATGTTGGAAAATGAACATTCTAAAGAATATCTGGGTTCATTGAATTCTACATAGAATTTTAGAACGTTGAATTGTTGCGGAATGGAATCTTGGGTTAGAATGTTCAAAACCCACCCTTTTAAAGGTTAACTTGTTGTTTTTCGGGAGTCTTACTACTCGTGAGAACGCTAACGTTGCGACTAACAGCACCTCACGTGAAGAGGGACAGGCCGAGGACAGCTGAGAGGAGCATGCAGGTAACTTCAGGCTATCAATATTTAATGTGACTAAATAAATAGAATATTGTGATATTAAATAGAAAACAATGTTGAGTCTCGTGACTGCACATTTGATTTGCCAGTTGAATAGTTGATTTGAAGTTAAAATGTTTTATTGTGAACCGCTGAACTTGCTAGCTAGTGAATCAGCCGCCTACGAGGAGGTCACCTGGATATCTGCAGAGTCATACGGTAACCGTAGCGCTGTCTGTGTTTGTGTTCCTTAGCAACCGCATGTGTGTGTCGTGACGACCAAAGCAGGGCCATGGAGACGGAGCAGCGGGGACCGAGGGAAGGAACGAGCGATGGACACGCAGCCGGTGCGAGGGTTCCGCCTGTGGGATCAGGAGGAACAACCATGTCCGCGGTGCTGGACCAGCAACATCGCTATCTTCAGCTGGCCGAGAGGAAACTGCTGCTCGAAATGGAAGTTCTGCAGCTTCAGAGAGAGAAGCTCAAGTTGGAGCTGCAGAAACAGTGAAGAGGGAACAGTTGGTGTGCTGCTGATCTGAGAACAGAGATTTAAACTGATTTGAAAATAGAGATTTAAACTGATTTGAGAATAGAGATTTGAGAATAGAGATTTAAACTGATTTGAGAATAGAGATTTAAACTGATTTGAGAGTAGAGATTTAAACTGATTTGAGAATATAGATTTAAACTGATTTGAGAGTAGAGATTTAAACTGAGAATAGAGATTTAAACTGATTTGAGAATAGAGATTTGAGAATAGAGATTTAAACTGATTTGAGAATAGAGATTTAAACTGATTTGAGAATAGAGATTTGAGAATAGAGATTTAAACTGATTTGAGAGTAGATATTTAAATTTATTTGAGAATAGAGATTTAAACTTATTTGAGAATAGAGATTTAAACTGATTTGAGAATAGAGATTTAAACTGATTTGAGAGTAGAGATTTGAGAATAGAGATTTAAACTGATTTGAGAGTAGATATTTAAACTTATTTGAGAATAGAGATTTAAACTGATTTGAGAGTAGAGATTTAAACTGATTTGAGAATAGAGATTTGAGAATAGAGATTTAAACTGATTTGAGAATAGAGATTTAAACTGATTTGAGAGTAGAGATTTAAACTGAGAATAGAGATTTAAACTGATTTGAGAATAGAGATTTAAACTGATTTGAGAATAGAGATTTGAGAATAGAGATTTAAACTGATTTGAGAGTAGATATTTAAACTGATTTGAGAATAGAGATTTAAACTGATTTGAGAATAGAGATTTGAGAATAGAGATTTAAACTGATTTGAGAGTAGATATTTAAACTTATTTGAGAATAGAGATTTAAATTGATTTGAGAATAGAGATTTAAACTTATTTGAGAATAGAGATTTAAACTGATTTGAGAATAGAGATTTGAGAATAGAGATTTAAACTGATTTGAGAGTACAGTAGATATTTAAACTTATTTGAGAATAGAGATTTAAACTGATTTGAGAATAGAGATTTAAACTGATTTAAGAATAGAGATTTATTGTTGTTGCACAGAAATTCATTGCACTCATGTATTGTCAATGCTTTCATGTACACACTGCAATGACTTGAATAGGATGCAGTTAAAAAAATTAACAAATAAAACCTGTTGAATGAATAATGAATTGAGACGTTGTTCACTGAGTTGGTTGCGTCTTGAGTGGCGAAGGCAGAGGACAAAAGTGCGTTGAGTAAAACGGCTGACGTCTTCATCCCCACTAGAGATCAGGTGTCATCGTTCAAAACCCCCATGTTGAGTGTGTGTCTGGTGATTCTGTCTGAAGTGTGTGTCTGTTGGTTCGGTCTGAAGTGTGTGTGTGTGTTGGTTCCATTTGAAGTGTGTGTGTGTTGGTTGGTTCCCTTTGAAGTATGTGTGTTGGTTCGGTCTGAAGTATGTGTGTGTGTGTGTTGGTTCGGTTTGAAGTGTGTGTGTGTGTGTGTGTGTGTGTTGGTTCAGTCTGAAGTGTGTGTGTGTGTGTGTGTGTGTGTGTGTTGGTTCGGTCTGAAGTGTGTGTGTGTTGGTTCCATTTGAAGTGTGTGTGTGTGTTGGTTCCCTTTGAAGTGTGTGTGTTGGTTCGGTCTGAAGTATGTGTGTGTGTGTGTGTGTGTGTGTGTGTGTGTGTGTTGGTTCGGTTTGAAGTGTGTGTGTGTGTGTGTGTGTTGGTTCAGTCTGAAGTGTGTGTGTGTGTGTGTGTGTGTGTGTGTGTGTGTGTGTGTGTGTTGGTTCGGTCTAAAGTGTGTGTGTGTGTGTGTGTGTGTGTGTGTGTGTGTGTGTGTGTGTGTGTGTGTGTGTGTTGGTTCGGTCTGAAGTGTGTGTGTGTGTGTGTGTGTTGGTTCGGTCTGAAGTGTGTGTGTGTGTGTGTGTTGGTTCAGTCTGAAGTGTGTGTGTGTGTGTGTGTGTGTTGGTTCGGTCTGAAGTGTGTGTGTGTTGGTTGGTTGCAGCTCTGGAGCCTTATGTTGTCAGTGGTGACATCATACTGCCTCTGCTGCTTTCAACACACACACACACACTCACACACACACACAGACACCACACTCTCTCTCTCTCTCTCTCACACGCACACCATACACTCTCTCTCTCTCTCTCACACACACACACACACACACACACACACACACACACACACACCATACACTCTCTCTCTCACACACACACACACACTTTCACACACTCCCCTCTCTCTCTCACACACACACACACACAAACACACACACTCCCCTCTCTCTCACACACACACACACACACACACACACACACACACTCCCCTCTCTCTCTCACACACACACACAAACACACACACTCCCCTCTCTCTCACACACACACACACACACACACACACACACACACACTCCCCTCTCTCTCTCACACACACACACACACACACACCTCTCTCTCTGTATCTCCCTCTGTCTCTAGCCGTTAACTGACTGAACGCCGCCTCATCCGCGGCTAGGTTTAACCGGCCATTCCCCGGCTAGGTCAGTGAGGACAAGAGGCGCGGTATTCCAAAGCCGCCTTGGTGTAGGCGTAAACATGTAAGAACTGGGTGTGAAGTTGAACAGTGACGTACAACAACATAGGCGTCGAAGTCTCGTGACACTACTGTCATTCTCAAAACAGCGCCAGCGGTGCAGCTCTCTGTCAAGTTCTCTGCTCCTCCGTTTGATATTTCTAGATCTTCTGACTAAGTTTACTCTACTTATCCAAACTGACGACATCACCACTGTCACTAGATATAAAGCAAACATTGATTTTCACTCGGTGCTATTCACTGACCGTAAAAAAGTGTCATTAATAGTAGCCTATGCAGTATGCACCTGTTCTATACAGTCTGGTATGCACTGTTGTTTGTGGCTAGCTAGACTTGCTAGCTCGATGTGACACAATATTGTAGCGCGGCTCGGATATGCTTGTGTTACGTTCATGCAAGGGGGAAATGTAGCCTACGGCTAAGATGGTTAAGCAGCCTGTTGTCATAAGATAGTTGACGGTTACGCATTATATAGGTGTACTAGACTAGTCAGCTGATGTGTTGTGGGATAAGGGGTTTATGTTACGGGATGCCACCCATGATGTGGGATATAGCCACGGGGATCTTAAACAGGCCACTTCCATGTAATGTCATTCCTCATATTCATCTGGTAATAAACATTTCCTAACAGAGTAATTCTTGCCTCGTCACAATATCAACTCTCCACTCATTCCGCTTGGACTGTGCATTATACCTTTCACTGCCTCACGTCTGCCAGGTTCCAAACTGTCTTCCTAACAGCAGTTACAATCCGTATTTTTGTGATAACAACAAAACAGCTCTGCAAAGTTTAAACCAACGATGCTAATCGCGACTAGCGATTAGCCATTTAAAATGCAGAGCCCTCATAAGGAGACCTCTCCAATTCAGAAAAATGCATTAAACTAAAATTGGACAACGTTGTTATGTTTCTTAAACCTTAGGGTGGGTATGATATAGGCCTAGCCTACATGCTTTAACGAAATACGTTGTCAATGGTTATTTGAGCAAGCTAGCCAAGGTCTAGCTAATTTATCCTGGCTGTAGATAAAGCAGGATAGGCTATGTTTTCCCAATATGTTAGCAATTAATAAATAAATGCTGAGATGTTTGGCGATTTAATTGACATTTGAAAGAACAGTGTGCTAGATGGACCACAAGGACCAGTGTTAATATGTGAACAGTATGATGATGATCTGACAGCTGTGCTCAGCATACAGGCAGTCAGCTGTTTGCTGATTTTAAGTCTTTCAGCAGTGTGTGCACAACTCTCGTTGTTGACAGCTCCGCCCATGTCTCAGCTAGCCGCCGCATAGCCGGCTCGCGTGCTCACTGCAGTCGCCCCGGGAATATGTGTACCCTCAGGGGAGGACAATTGGCAGCGTAAATCACCTCGGCGATTAGCCGGCTATCAGTGAGTACAATCGGGACTAGCCGGCTAAAAGCCCGTGCATCGCCGGCTATCTGTGCAGTCAGTAAACGGCTACTGGGTCATGGCTCTTCCCTGATGTCACACTCTGCTAGACGCTGGCAATCAAATCCCTTTACAGTGGAGCTGGAGGACCTACACACACACACACACACACACACACACACACACACACACACACACACACACACACACACACACACACACACACACACAGGTGTGGGGTGTGCAGTGAGGATTTCCGTTTCTGACTGTTAATTTC
>NC_084999.1:1068139-1073139 GCF_963854185.1 Sardina pilchardus | reverse complement strand
TCCTGCTGGCCTTCATCGCCACGGCGATCGTCCTCATCAGGAAACACCGACAGGCCAAGAACGCAGAGTGAGTCTCTCACACACACACACGCACACACACACACTCACTCACACTCACACTCACACACACTCGCACACGCACGCGCACGCGCACACTCACACTCACTCACACTCACACTCACACACACACTCACACTCACACTCACACTCACACACACACACACACACACACACACACACACACACACACACAATGCTAATATGCTAACAACACTGAAGTTCAGATCATTGAAATGAAAAGAGTTGGTGGGTTGCGCCAGCAAGGATTACGTTTTAAGCTGAATTGAATCAGGTTTATCAGTTATTTTAATCTCGTTGTAAATGTTCACATAAACCTGGGTTCATTTCAATCCTGTTGCTCAAGTGCTTTAAACTCAGATTTACATTTCAGTTAGTGGTTCACTTGACATGTGCTGCTGAGGTGGTTTAAATGTCTGAAATGGCTGCATATAAGAGATGGATGGTACTGATTCAACATAGATCATGTGTGCAATTAAACAGGGCAGTGACCCGATAATCTTTACTCTAGGTTTACAGTTTTTTTCAATTGCTTACACACAAATCCTTTATGTAGCACACAATTTCTAAAACCTTTGACTCAAACTTCACAACATCAATTCAGCAAAACCATACACTAATTCTCAGCCTTGACACAGTTTTCAATTTAGCTTTCAACTTTTTGCAATTCAATGCACACAATTCTCTGCCGAACACACAAAAATCTATCAGGAAGTAACTTGATTTCCTATTTCAAACACAACCAATGGAAATGGCACACTTATGCTGTACAAAACTGAATTCACAACAGCAACAGATTTATTCAGAAAAATAAATATGTTTGGTTCCAATATTAATTGGATTGAGTTATTTTTGCATATCACTGTATTTTCACTCTTATGGCAATATTTTTTAAAAATCCATAAAAACAAAAGAGCTTTAGATTTAGAGGATCAGTGTGTAAATGATAGACATACGTTTATAATACTATGAAAAATGTTTATGATGTGAAACAAATGCTTGCTTTTGAGATGTTTACAATATTTTGAACGCTGTGTTTGATTTTGCAAGATAGGGGGCACCTTTTGCATTTTGTTTGAGCAATTATTGATTTTGTGTGTAGAGCTTTGAAAAATACAGATAGAGCTTTGAACATGTGTGTAAGGAATTGAAAAAATACTGTAAAGTTTGGTGCAGGTCAAAACATAATACTTGTTGGTGCAACCTGCTGGTCAAGGTGGGTAATCACAGGTTAAGGTATTAATTGTGGATTTGTCAAACTACTAAATTAAGTGGTGCAACATACAGTAGCTCCAATTAAATGTACACCAAGATGCAAATCCTTGATTAGGCCTAAACCAAGATTAATTTAATCCTTGTTGGTGCATCCCACCCAATGTCTGGAAACATGTAAAATACACTTCTAAATTAGCCTAAACCCTGTAGGCTATGTGAATGGGCTCACTTACCACTTTGTTCACGTGTGATTCTATCAATAGCTTAAGTTAGCCTGCTGCAATGCTGGCAGTGTAGCAACGTTGTTGCTCTAGGCTACTTCAGTACTGTTGTTCAGTACTGTTGCTCTAGGCTACTTAAGTACTGTTGTTCAGTACTGTTGCTCTAGGCTACTTAAGTACTGTTGCTACTTCAGTACTGTTCTAGGCTACTTCAGTACTGTTCTAGGCTACTTCAGTGCTGTTGTTCTGGACTACTTTAGTACTGTTGTTCAGTACTGTTGTTCTAGGCTACTTCAGTACTATTGCTACTTCAGTACTGTTCTAGGCTACTTCAGTAGTCTTGTTCTAGGCTACTTCAGTTCTGTTGTTCTGGACTACTTCAGTACTCTTGTTCTAGGCTACTTCAGTACTGTTGTTCTAGGCTACTTCAGTACTCTTGTTCTAGACTACTTCAGTACTGTTGTTCAGTACTGTTGTTCTAGGCTACTTCAGTACTCTAGTTCTAGACTACTTCAGTACTGTTGTTCAGTGCTGTTGTTCTAGGCTACTTCAGTACTGTTGTTCTAGGCTACTTCAGTACTCTTGTTCTAGACTACTTCAGTACTGTTGTTCAGTACTGTTGTTTTAGGCTACTTCAGTACTCTAGTTCTAGACTACTTCAGTGCTGTTGTTCAGTGCTGTTGTTCTAGGCTACTTCAGTACTCTAGTTCTAGACTACTTCAGTACTGTTGTTCAGTGCTGTTGTTCTAGGCTACTTCAGTACTCTAGTTCTAGACTACTTCAGTACTGTTGTTCAGTGCTGTTGTTCTAGGCTACTTCAGTACTCTTGTTCAGTACTCTTGTTCTAGGCTACTTCAGTACTCTTGTTCAGTGCTGTTGTTCAGTGTTGTTGTTCTAGGCTACTTCAGTACTGTTGTTCTATGCTACTTCAGTACTGTTGTTCTAGACTACTTCAGTACTGTTGTTCTAGGCTACTTCAGTACTCTAGTTCTAGGCTACTTCAGTACTGTTGTTCTAGACTACTTCAGTACTGTTGTTCTAGGCTACTTCAGTACTCTAGTTCTAGACTACTTCAGTACTGTTGTTCAGTGCTGTTGTTCTAGGCTACTTCCGTACTGTTGTTTTATGCTACTTCAATACTGTTGTTCTAGACTGCTTCAGTACTGTTGTTCTAGGCTACTTCAGTACTGTTGTTCTAGGCTACTTCAGTACTGTTGTTCTAGGCTACTTCAGTACTCTTGTTCTAGACTACATAAAAGTGATAGATGTGAAACGACGCAGCTTTGCTTGTCAGACTCAAGTGATAAAATAATTTGGACAATGTGTCCTCTCCTACACTGACAGATACACCCACAAACAGACACAAACACTCACAGATAGATACACACACACACACACACACACAGACACACAAACACTCACTCACTCACTGAAGGTCATGTGTGTTGCAGTGGTCCACCATCCCATAAGCCCCCGCCCCCAAAGAAATACAACGCCTCCTTCCAGCCGGTGAGTACTCGACTATATTAGTACACAACTACATTAGTACACAAGGATATTAGTACACGAATATATTAGTACTCAAGGATATTAGTACTCAAGGATATTGGTACACGAGTATATTAGTACTCAAGGATATTAGTACTCAAGGATATTAGTGCATAAGGATATTAGTGCACAAGGATATTAGTACACGAGGATATTAGTACACGAGTATATTAGTACTCAAGGAAATAGTGCACAAGGATATTAGTACACAAGGATGTTAGTACACGAGTATATTAGTACTCAAGGATATTAGTGCACAAGGATATTAGTACACAAGGATATTAGTACACGAGTATATTAGTACTCAAGGATATTAGTGCACAAGGATATTAGCACTCAACAATATTAGTACACGAGTATATTAGTACTCAAGGATATTAGTGCACAAGGATATTAGTACTCAAGGATATTAGTGCACAGCTATATTAGTACACAAGTATGCAGCTCAGCAGCCCAATTTCTATTTCATTTCATCTCTAGAGCGTCAAAACATTACACATGTCTAATGGTGCTTACTGTAAACCATCTGTGGACCCAGCTCAGAGTGACTGTACTGTAGAACTCAAATATGCAGTTCTGTACAGTAGTATTCAAGTATGCAGCTCAGAGTGACTGTACAGTAGTACTCAAGTATGCAGCTCAGAGTTACAGTACAGTACTCAAGTATGCAGCTCAGAGTTACGGTACAGTACAGTAGTACTCAAGTATGCAGCTCAGAGTGACCATACTGTAGTACTCAAGTATGCAGTTCTGTACAGTAGTATTCAAGTATGCAGCTCAGAGTTATGGTACAGTACAGTAGTACTCAAGTATGCAGCTCAGAGTGACTGTACAGTAGTACTCAAGTATGCAGTTCTGTACAGTAGTACTCAAGTATGCAGTTCTGTACAGTAGTATTCAAGTATGCAGCTCAGAGTTACAGTACAGTACTCAAGTATGCAGCTCAGAGTTACGGTACAGTTCAGTAGTACTCAAGTATGCAGTTCAGAGTCAGTACTCCAGTATGTACTGGGTGGTGTATGTTTGTGTGTGGTGTGTTTGTGTGTTTGTGTCTGGTACTGTCTGATGTGTGGTGTGTGTGTGTGTGTTTGTGTGTGGTACTGTCTGATGTGTGGTGTGTGTGTGTGTGTGTGTGTGTGTGTGTGTGTGTGTGTGTGTGTGTGTGTGTGTGCATGCTTGCTTGTGTTTTTGGGTGGTGGAAATGTTTATTAAGCCCTGTTGAGTTGTGTGTGATGTGTCTGTGTGTGTGTGTCTGTGTGCATGCATGCATATAACACCTGTTGCTTATACGACGTGTGTGTGTGTGTGTGTCTACTTATTCAGGTGAACACGGGTCATGATGGCGGTTCGGAACATCCTCTGGATCGTATGGACTACGAGAGACAAAACATGGAGCCAGCCACGGTGAGAACTTAGACAGGAACTTAGAACCAGAACTGCAGCACTTAATACCATACACCAGCACTTAGAACCAGAACAGCAGCACTTAGAACCAGAACAGCAGCACTTAGAACCATACACCAGCACTTAGAACCAGAACTGCAGCACTTAGAACCATACACCAGCACTTAGAACCATACACCAGCACTTAGAACCAGAACTGCAGCACTGTGGGATGGAGTGACAGAGAGCCACACACACACATACACACACACACACACACAGGCGTGTATACTCTGTAACAGAGCGAATATTACACACACACACACACAGGCTTGTATACTCTGTAACAGAGCGAATATTACACACACACACAAACACACACACACACACACACACACACACACACAGGCGTGTATACTCTGTAACAGAGCGAATATTACACACACACACACACACACACACACACACAGGCGTGTATACTCTGTAACAGAGCGAATATTACACACACACACACACACACACACACACACACACACACACACAGGTGTGTATACT
>NC_084999.1:1060639-1065639 GCF_963854185.1 Sardina pilchardus | reverse complement strand
TGTGTGGTGAGTTTTTACTTTCAATTTCTGTCTTGTGCACCTGTTCTCCGAGCAGAACAAATTAACCTCACTTCAGGTTGTGTGTGTGTGTGTGTGTGTGTGTGTGTGTGTGTGTGTGGCTGGCTTGGGCTTCAATCTGCACTTGGTGTCTTCAGCACCACGGACAGGTCCTCTGTGTAGTTGACGGCCTAACCACACACACACACACACACACACACACACACACACAACTGCATATCTGACCACACACACCAGCACAGCTGTCCACACACTCTCACACACACTAGAACACCTAAACCCCTACATACACACACACACACACACACACACACACACATACATACAGACACAAAATCTCCCTGAAACTGCACAGATAACAGAAAGAAGCAGCCGTGGCCTACTGGTTAGGGCTTCGGGCTTGTAACACTGGGTTAGTGTGTGTTCACTGTGTGCTGTGTGTGTTCACTAATTCGGTTAAATTAGGTTAAATGCAGAGAAACGAATTTCCCTCTCAGGATCAAAAAAGTTTATATTCTATTCTATTCTAAGAAATGTGTTAACAGAGCCACCACAAGGGGGAGCTAAGAGACCAAATCCACCAGAGGTGACTGTTGAGTCTCAAGACCCTACAGTATATGCTATACTGTATACACACATGCACAAATATATACTAGACTGTACACACATATACACAAATATATACTAGACTGTACACACATATACACAAATATATACTAGACTGTACACACATACACACATATATACTAGACTGTACACACATATACACAAATATATACTAGACTGTACACACATAATACACACATATATACTATACTGTACACACATAATACACAAATATATACTAGACTGTATACACACATATACACAAATATATACTAGACTGTACACACATATACACAAATATATACTAGACTGTACACACACATGCACAAATATATACTAGACTGTACACACACATGCACAAATATATACTAGACTGTACACACATATATACTAGACTGTACACACATATATACTATACTGTACACACATATATACTATACTGTACACACATATATACTATACTGTACACACATATATACTATACTGTACACACAATACACAAATATATACTAGACTGTACACATATACACAAATATATACTAGACTGTACACAAATGTATACTAGACTGTATACACACATACACAAATATATACTAGACTGTACACACATATACACAAATATATACTAGACTGTATACAAACATGCACAAATATATACTAGACTGTATACACACATGCACAAATATATACTAGACTGTATACACACATGCACAAATATATACTAGACTGTACACACATATACACAAATATATACTAGACTGTACACACATATACACAAATATATACTAGACTGTACACAAATATATACTATACTGTACACACATAATACACAAATATATACTAGACTGTATACACACATGCACAAATATATACTAGACTGTATACACACATGCACAAATATATACTAGACTGTACACACATATACACAAATATATACTAGACTGTACACACACATATATACTAGACTGTACACAAATATATACTAGACTGTATACACACATGCACAAATATATACTAGACTGTACACACATATACACAAATATATACTAGACTGTACACATATATATACTAGACTGTACACAAATATATACTAGACTGTACACACATATACACAAATATACACTATACTGTGTACACATATACACAAATGTTTACTGTATACACAAATATATACTATGCTGTATACACAAATATAAACTACTGTATACACATATACACAAATGTTTGCTGTATACACAAATATACACTATACACATACACAAATATATACTATGCTGTGTACACATGTAGAGTGAGAGACCAAGTACATCAGAAGTGACAGTATAGTCTGGAGAACCTCGTGTGTGTGTGTGTGTGTGTGTCCGGCTCTTACGGCCACTCAGCTACAGCTTCAGGGATTAGAGGGGGAGGCCGAGTCTGTTTCCAGCCAGACACTCTCACAGGATTACACACTGACCCTGATGTGGCCCTGATATAGCCCTGATGTGGCCCTGATATAGCCCTGATGTGGCCCTGATGTGGCCCTGATATGGCCCTGATGTAGCCCTGATGTGGCCCTGATGTGGCCCTGATGTGGCCCTGATATGGCCCTGATGTAGCCCTGATGTGGCCCTGATGTGGCCCTGATATAGCCCTGATATAGCCCTGATGTGGCCCTGATATAGCCCTGATATAGCCCTGATGTGGCCCTGATATAGCCCTGATATAGCCCTGATGTGGCCCTGATGTGGCCCTGATATAGCCCTGATGTGGCCCTGATATAGCCCTGATGTGGCCCTGATGTGGCCCTGATATAGCCCTGATATAGCCCTGATGTGGCCCTGATGTGGCCCTGATATAGCCCTGATGTGGCCCTGATGTGGCCCTGATGTGGCCCTGATATAGCCCTGATGTGGCCCTGATGTGGCCCTGATATAGCCCTGATGTGGCCCTGATGTGGCCCTCGGCTCCCACCCCCCAGCCCTGGCCAGCTCCTGCGGCAGGTTTAGTTGCATTCTGCAGCACGTTCAGCACACGCACATCCACCATCCCACCACTGGGTGGCAGCACTTGACAGGACTGAGCAGAGTCATGCCATCTCTCAGCAGCAGGAGAAGGAGGAGCAGGAAGAGGAAGTGAGGAGAAGGTCCTCTCTAGGACACTGCTGCGCCACTCTCACAGCGCAGTACCACCAGCTCACCACACAAGGGAGCACTTCTCCAGAGCAGACCACTCCAGACCTGGCCACCACACAAAGGAACCGTCTCCCACAGCAAACAGATGCAACACACACACACACACACACACACACACACACACTTACAGCAGCAGAGAAGCCCCACGCTGCAGTGAGTCTGATCACCATGACTACATCACTGCTACTCTAACCAGTATTTGTGCACTTTATACTTTATCACTGCTCCTCTAACCATGACTCTGCACTTTATACTTTATCACTGCTCCTCTAACCATGACTCTGCACTTTATACTTTATCACTGCTCCTCTAACCACGACTCTGCACTTTATACTTTATCACTGCTATTCTAACCATGACTCTGCACTTTATACTTTATCACTGCTCCTCTAACCATGACTCTGCACTTTATACTTTATCACTGCTATTCTAACCATGACTCTGCACTTTTAAGTCCTTTAAGGCAAGTCCCTTCAAAAGGGCCTTATGGGGCATCTATAGGCACTTATAGGGCATCTACAGGCACGCATGGGGCATCTCTAGGCACTCATGGGGCATCTATAGGCACTCACGGGCCCTCATGGGGCATCTACAGGCACTCATGGGGCATCTATAGGCACTCATGGGGCATCTATAGGCACTCACGGGGTATCTATAGGCACTCACGGGGCATCTATAGGCACTCACGGGGCATCTACAGGCCCTTATGAGCACTCATGGGGCATCTATAGGCACTCATGGGGCATCTATAGGCACTCATGGGCCCTCATGGGGCATCTCTAGGCACTCATGGGGCATCTATAGGCACTCATGGGGCATCTATAGGCACTCACGGGGTATCTATAGGCACTCACGGGGCATCTATAGGCACTCACGGGGCATCTACAGGCCCTTATGAGCACTCATGGGGCATCTCTAGGCACTCATGGGGCATCTATAGGCACTCACGGGGCATCTATAGGCACTCACGGGGCATCTATAGGCACTCATGGGGCATCTACAGGCACTCATGGGGTATCTATAGGCACTCACAGGCCCTCATGGGGCATCTCTAGGCACTCATGGGGCATCTATAGGCACTCATGGGGCATCTATAGGCACTCATGGGGTATCTATAGGCACTCACGGGGCATCTATAGGCACTCACGGGGCATCTACAGGCCCTTATGAGCACTCATGGGGCATCTATAGGCACTCATGGGGTATCTATAGGCCCTCATGGGGCATCTATAGGCACTCACGGGCCCTCATGGGGCATCTCTAGGCACTCATGGGGCATCTACAGGCCCTTATGGGCACTCATGGGGCATCTATAGACACTCATGGGGCATCTATAGGCACTCATGGGGCATCTATAGGCACTCATGGGGTATCTATAGGCACTCATGGGGCATCTATAGGCACTCATGGGGCATCTACAGGCCCTTATGAGCACTCATGGGGCATCTATAGGCACTCATGGGGTATCTATAGGCACTCATGGGGCATCTATAGGCACTCATGGGGCATCTATTCTATGCGTGTGTGCGAGGCTTCTCAACACCAATCTCGCTCCAGCTGCGAGATCACAGCACCTGATGCATTCACAACATAGCACATGACTAGCACAATGTGTTCACAGCATAGCACATGATTAGCACAATGTATTCACACGTCAATGTTTAGAGGTGGAAGGGGCGCAAGATGTGTAGGTGACTGCCATATTTATGTTACCAATTAATATACCATAAATATAATAACAAAGGAGCTTAAATGGGAGCATTGGGGTAAGTGGGAGCAGAGGCAGCTAGCACTTCTGAACGGAGGAATCTATTTTGATGCTGATGCTGTGAAGATCAGCTGTTCGGTCTTAAAGAGGTTTAGCTGGAGGTGTTGGAGGTTTAGAGGTGATGGAGACAATCCAAGATCATCACGGCGCGTCCTCGTCTGAACCTGCTCAGAATACTGCTGCGTCTCCCTGTAGTGTGTGTGTGTGTGTGTGTGTGTGTGTGTGCCTTTCTTTATTGGGGGCCAAGCAGCCGAGCTGCAGAGGTTCTGTAGTGTGTGTGTGTGTGTGTGTGTGTGTGTGTGTGTGTGGTGTGTGTGTGGGCCTATTGGGGGCCAAGCAGCCTAGCAAAGGCCTCTGTGGCGTTAGTGCCTTTCTGTTCATGTCCTCCTCTGGACATCTATGGCAGCCCAGAGAACCGTCCAGTAAAAAGAGCT
>NC_084999.1:1050639-1053139 GCF_963854185.1 Sardina pilchardus | reverse complement strand
AGAGAAAGACAGAGAGTCCCAAGAGTTGCAATACTGTAAATGATGATATTTGGGCAACAATCATTGACCATGTTCTGGTTCATGGAATGCCAATGAGAGAAACAGGACTTCGTGGTCCAACCCAACATCAGTGGTTTCTCTGTGGCGTCAATAATCCAAAGATTCAGACTACAGAAGAGAAATAGCGTAAATGGCCATTATCATACAGTACAGTAATCACTGAACATCCACTGTTACACACTTAGCCTACTTACTACCCTTTGAGCTCATCTCTGAGAGAGTGAAAGAGCTGAGTTATCAGTATGTCCAAGTAAGTCTAAATTTAGGCACAATACAATATTACAGTATTGGATACTTACAGTACTTTCAGAGTCTGTGGCATCACAGTACAAATCATATTCAGTACAGTATTGGCCTGTCTTTCTGTTCACTTACAAAACTATTGATTTATATCTTCATATAGGCTAGAGGATATAAGTAGAGAGTGATATGTCCTTATTCTTTATTTTCATTGTGATATTTTATTTTTCCAATTAGAATGAACACAATTCCTCCAGGAGCCATAAACCCTGCCCTGAAAACTGTGTCTTCCATTGTTTGGTGTATTGTCTTATCACTGCTCTGCAGGAGTGTAATTTTGCCTGATGTGTTCAATGATTTGAGACCATTAGTTAGTTTTGAGCAAAGTTAAAAGTGTTTTGAGGTGATTGTTCAGTTTTGCAACAAGATTGTAGGGTTTCGAGAATGTAGTTTGAGAAATGAGTTTTGTGTTCACAGTTTTGAGAAAAAGGTAAAGAGTTCTGAAAAAGGTGTTCTAGCAATTGTGAAAAACTGTAAGCAAAAGGCTGGTGGTTGGACAGCTCCTGTTGAGCAGTACTGTATAGCCATATTCCTATAAACCTGCAATAAACTCACACACACACACACACACACACACACACACACAGCAGTGACCTCGAGAAACAGAGATCAATGTGGAAAGTCACTAGATTTGTCCTTTAACACAAACGGATGCAATGTAAACACACACACACACACACACACACACACACAGCAGACAGGCAGAATTGATTGGTGCTGTTGGTTACGGTGTATTCTCTTGTGAGGTCATGTTATGGGATTCTTTCATCAATCTCTACCCTGTGTGTGTGTGTGTGTGTGTGTGTGTGTGTGTGTGCGTGTGCTTGTGCGCGCGCATTCATAAAGTATTCATTAGTCTCAGGCCACATACGTGCATCGTGATAAAGCTTCCCCACTGCAACACTGTCCTCCAGCGCCGTGGGATTTTGGTTCCTTTGGAACTCATGATGTGTCACTGCAAAACTGTTTTGTATTTTGAGAGAATGTGACGTGCGCTCGTTACACTAAACTGTGCGCTCGTTACACTAAACTGTGCGCTCGTTACACTAAACTGTGCGCTCGTTACACTAAACTGTGCACTCGTTACACTAAACTGTGCGCTCGTTATATTAAACTGTGCACTCGTTACACTAAACTGTGCGCTCGTTACACTAAACTGTGCACTCGTTACACTAAACTGTGCGCTCGTTGTACTAAATTGTGTGCTCGTTATATTAGATTGTATGCTCGTTATATTAAACTGTGCACTGTGCATTATATTAAACTGTGTGCTCGTTATATTAAACTGTGCACTCGTTGTATTAAATTGTGTGCTCGTTGCACTAAACTGTGTGCTCGGTATACTAAACTGCACACTCGTTTAATTTAACTAAATTGCGTTTTTAGTGTTAGATTTTAGCGGTTTTCCTGTACATCATTCTTTGGGTCTTCGTTTAACATCAAAGAAACGGCAGGAACAGGATGTTTATTGCAAACAGTGTTGTCATCTTACAACAGCAAATGGTGTGCCTAATCAATCATTACCCTAGCCTAGCCTAGAACAGCTGGATACCCAGATGTGTATGAGGCCATTATGACCCCAGATGTGCATGTGTATGAGGCCATTATGACCCCAGATGTGTATGAGGCTATTATGACCCCAGATGTGCATGTGTATGAGGCCATTATGACCCCAGATGTGCATGTGTATGAGGCCATTATGACCCCAGATGTGCATGTGTATGAGGCCATTATGACCCCAGATGTGTATTAGGCCATTATGACCCCAGATGTGCATGTGTATTAGGCCATTATGACCCCAGATGTGCATGTGTATTAGGCCATTATGACCCCAGATGTGTATGAGGCCATTATGACCCCAGATGTGCATGTGTATGAGGCCATTCTGACCCCAGATGTGCATGTGTATGAGGCCATTATGACCCCAGATGTGCATGTGTATGAGGCCATTCTGACCCCAGATGTGCATGTGTATGAGGCCATTATGACCCCAGATGTGCATGTGTATGAGGCCATTATGACCCCAGATGTGCATGTGTATTAGGCCATTGTGACCCCAGATGTGTATGTGTATGAGGCCATTCTGACTAGCTTCCCACATCACTGTTCTGAGCTTCATTTGGTTGCTTTGGTTTCACTA
>NC_084999.1:1033139-1035639 GCF_963854185.1 Sardina pilchardus | reverse complement strand
GTGTGCAGTAGTAGTGTAGTGTAGTGGATAAGGAGCTGGGTTAGTGTGCAGTTGTAGTGTAGTGGTTAAGGAGCTGGGCTAGTGTGCAGTAGTAGTGTAGTGTAGTGGTTAAGGAGCTGGGCTAGTGTGCAGTAGTAGTGTAGTGGATAAGGAGCTGGGCTAGTGTGCAGTAGTAGTGTAGTACTTTGTTCAATATTAGGATTGTGATATGATATTATGATTTGAAAATAACTTAACATTGATCAACAATAATTTACCTTTTACAAGCATGGGTGATTATACAATGCTGTGAGTATTTTGGCCCATTTAGAGATTTGTAGACAACACTTTCAAATCAACCCCTGCTGAAAAAAACACACACACACACACACACACACACACACACACACACTTTCAAATCAACTTCATAAGTTACTGGGAGCAAGTGCGGGGATTGACCAATAGAGGTGCAAGTGCGGGGATTGACCAATAGAAGTGATGTGACATCGAACACACACACACACACACACACACACACACACACACACACACACACACACACACGCATGCACGCACATACACGCACATTCACAAACACACGCTCTCTGTCTTTCTGTCTCTCTCTCTCACACTCACACATGTGTACACCCCCCACACACACACACACACATACACACAGAATGAATACTAATAACATTAATGTTTGTGTGCGTATATGTTTGTTTGTGTTTGTGTTAGTTTGTGTATGTGTGTATGTGTGTGTTTGTGTGTGTGTGTGTGTGTGTGTGTGTGTGTGTGTGTGTGTATGTATGTGTGTGTGTGTGTGTGTGTGTGTGTGTGTGTGTGTAATCCTGTGAGAGTGGCTAGCTGGAAACAGACCCCTAATCTCTGCGTGCAACAGAGGCTGCAGCTGTGTGAACATAATGGAGACAGTTACACACACACACACACACACACACACACACACACACACACACAGCCATGTAGTTTAGCCACACACACACACACACACACACACACACACACACACACAGCCATGTACGTAGTTTAGCTACACAAACAAACACACACACACACACACATACACACACACACACACAACCATGTAGTTTAGCCACACACACACACACACACACACACACACACACACACACACACACACACACACACACTCACTCACTCACAAACAGCCATGTAGTTTAGCCACACACACACACACACAAACACACATTACACACACAAACACATTACACACACACACACACACACACACACACACACACACACTCACATTACACACACAAACACATTATAGACACACAAACACACACTATCACATTACACACACTGCACTCAGCACTGGGGCACTGTCCAAGGTCCTGAAAAGACTGAGTGCAGCCCGAGCCAAACACATGCACACACTCACTCTCTTTCTCTCTCTCACACACACACACACACGCTTTCACTCTCACACACACATAGACACACACAAACTGCACTCAGCACCAAGGCGCTGTCCAAGGTCCTGAAGATACAGTGCAGCCCAAGCTAGACAAATGTACACACACACTCTCTTTCTCTTTCTTACACTCTGTCTCTCTCACACACACACACACACACACACACATACATTTACATTACATACAGCAGAGGCTTGTATCCAGTGACTCACAGCACGAGAATAAACTACAGTAAAATGAGATGAGAGATTGAGATGAGACATTAACTAGGAATGCCAAGTGTCTAGCAGGATATTACTGCATTGCATTGGTTAGAGATTAACTGCTAGTTAGCATATTACTACATTGTATTGGTTAGAGATTAACGGCTAGTTAGCATATTACTACATTGCATTGGTTAGAGATTAATGGCTAGTTAGCATATTGCTACATTGCATTGGTTAGAGATTAACGGCTAGTTAGCATATTGCTACATTGCATTGGTTAGAGATTAACGGCTAGTTAGCATATTGCTACATTGCATTGGTTAGAGATTAACAGCTAGTTAGCATATTACTACATTGCTGTGCATTGGTTAGAGATTAACGGCTAGCTAGCATCGCTATCATGAAGCATTTTCACTTGTTGCTTTCTGTAGGAGTTGGGGAAGGAGCCTCACACTCAGCTGGATGCTGTGTATGTTCTGCCGGTGTGTCATTATTTCAGATTAATTTGTTGTGTTTGTGATACTGTGTGAGCTATTTTTCCTTTATGCAAGCTCCCGCTTGCTAGCGAGCTAACTAGCTACAGTAGCTTACTCTATTTGAATGGGATAGGGGCTATACTAGGTTAGGAAACGCAGAGCTTGATACCACCGGTTACACTTGGGCTTACCAATAGCTGGGAAAAAACGAGCAAAGACCAGCAAAAACCAGATGAAACCAGCTACCAGCATAAGTTCTTCAGTAGAGAAGTAATGTGTATTAGTTAGCTATGCTACTCTGACAATATAAAGCTAGTTAGGCCTACTTAGCTTTGTCACTCTTCGATATAAAGCTACAGTAGCTAGTTATCTTTGTTTG
>NC_084999.1:1023139-1030639 GCF_963854185.1 Sardina pilchardus | reverse complement strand
GGCTAGCGTGCAGTAGTAGCGTAGTGGTTAAGGAGCTGGGCTAGTGTGCAGTAGTAGCGTAGTGGCTAAGGAGCTGGGCTAGCGTGCAGTAGTAGCGTAGTGGTTAAGGAGCTGGGCTAGCGTGCAGTAGTAGTGTAGTGGCTAAGGAGCTGGGCTAGCGTGCAGTAGTAGCGTAGTGGCTAAGGAGCTGGGCTAGCATGCAGCAGATGATAGCCTAGCGGCTAAGGAGCTGGGCTAGCGTGCAGTAGTAGCGTAGTTGTACAAAATCCCTGCTCCTCCCAAAAAGGGACGTTGTCTCTTTAAGAGCATCTCGCGTTGTCCACGAGGGTTATGTGTGTACGCATGCTTTTCTTTTGGTGCGCGATCTGAAGGTGTAGAGACGTTACTGTTAGTCCAGCACATTGTTTGAAAACGTAGCACTTTATTTTGTCCTGTTGTGCGTTGCTGACCAAATGTAAGTGACATTTACTGTTAACTGTTGTTTAATAAGAGTACGATGTCTAAAAACATATTAGTTTAATTGCCGCGAATGTGTGGAATGTTTAGCCATGTAAGTCACGTTATTTTAGGCTTCCCACGTGTTACTTTATACTGCCACTTCGTGGTGTTATTACTAACATTTACCCTCTTCAGTATAGTAACGTATATTTAGCATTTCTTGATTACACAGTAACAATCTGATTCTGATTGTATTCTGTATTTATTATTTTCTAGAAACCACAACTTGATACAACACATGACAAACAATACAACTTAACAAATTATAATTCAACATACAAGTCACATACTGTGGATTGTGGAATAAATGGTCAATAACATCTCCCTGGAATATTTGCATTCTTTCTGACCGAAGAATTAGACCAGCAGTTGTACGACCCGCAACACATTTAATTATTTCCTACAAAATTGGTCCTTCTGAGCCGGAGAGTACATCTGCTGCGTCATGGATCCTTCCAGAGATGTCCAGGATGGAGCACATTTGCCTGATTCTCGTCCCATACGGAGCCGGCATCCCCCTGCCTACTTAGAGAACTATGTGCTCAGCCATCCACATCAGCCCAATCTCATTCCCTCCACTGGTAATGTGACTTCTTCTGAAAGACCAGTATCACGTGCAAGCCATGAAGCTAACACCAGTTATGTATCATCTGCACCTTCTGGAGCTGCAAGCAGAGACCTTGGACTACTAGACCATCTAGAAGAGAGATGGCGAAGCCTAAGCATTGAGCTGAGAGAGCTCCAGGTAGTAATGGAAGATGCTAGAAGAACACCCTATCCGCCAAGCTCTCTGAGTTTTTCCCAAGAGTATCCAAGGTCAACTTTCCTTAACCAGCGGTATAGCAGTAGCCTGCCACATTTTCCCTTTGCTCGTTCATCAGTGGCTACTATCCATTCACCACAGAGAACTCCTCTCGAGCCTTCTACAGCTTCACAGCCCTCATGGACTGAGCCACCTAGTCATTCCTATGTGCGGGAACTGACTAATCCATTTATGTCTTCTGCAGCCACTGAGTCATGGCCACTGGAGCTGCAGCCAAGGCAACCAGTGTCTGTTGGGGGACATTACCAACCCGCGGCTACTACTACAACGTGGACGGAGTCTCATCTGACGCCGGGACAGTTGATGCTTCAGACCACAAGGGAGCCCGGGATTGTTCCCTCTTCACCGCACTCACATTCAACTCCAGTGCACTCTCCTCTTCTGCGGCTGTCACCGCCACATGTGCAGCCTGCGCCCGTGCAGCCACAACCAGTGCAGCCTGCGCCAGTGCAGCCACCACCTGTGCAGCCTGTGCCTATGCAGCCACCACCTGTGCAGCCTGTGCCTATGCAGCCACCACCTGTGCAGCCTGCGCCCGTGCAGCCACCACCTGTGCAGCCTGCGCCCGTGCAGCCACCACCTGTGCAGCCACCGCCTGTGCAGCCTGCGCCCGTGCAGCCACAACCTGTGCAGCCTCCGCCTGTGCAGCCACAACCTGTGCAGCCTGCGCCAGTGCAGCCACCACCTGTGCAGCCTGCACCCGTGCAGCCGCAACCTGTCCAGCCTGCGCCAGTGCAGCCACAACTTGTGCAGCCTGCACCAGTGCAGCCTGCACCCGTACAGCCGCAACCTGTCCAGCCTGTGCCTATGCAGCCACCGCCTGTGCAGCCTCCGCCTGTGCAGCCACCGCCCGTTCAGCCTCAGCCTGTCTGGCCTCCGCCTGTGCAGCCACCGCCTGTGCAGCCTCCGCCAGTCCAGCCACCGCCCGTTCAGCCTCAGCCTGTCTGGCCTCCGCCTGTCCAGCCACCGCCTGTTCAGCCTCAGCCTGTCCGGCCTCCGCCTGTGCAGCCACCGCCGGTCCAGCCTCCGCCTGTGCAGCCCCCACCTGTTCAGCCTCAGCCTGTCTGGCCTCCGCCTGTGCAGCCACCGCCCGTTCAGCCTCAGCCTGTCTGGCCTCCGCCTGTGCAGCCTCCGCCAGTCCAGCCACCGCCTGTTCAGCCTCAGCCTGTCCGGCCTCCGCCTGTGCAGCCACCGCCGGTCCAGCCTCCGCCTGTGCAGCCTCCGCCATTCCAACCATTGTTGGGGCCACAGTATCCAGAGTACCCTGCCCCTCACAGACCAGGGTATCTGCCTTATGCAGTGCCACCCTTTCATCCACCTAATGGGCCTCATCCCTGGTACCCATATCATTATCCAGTGCCTCCTCCCTTTGCCTACCCTACAGCTGATGCTGGATCTCCTGGTTTGATGGAGATGGCAATAGCTTCATCATATGGGATTCCTAAGCCTAAGCTAGCTGCATTCTCATCTGGCAAAGAGAGTGATTTCATCGTTTTAAAGAAAGGCTTGGACACTGTTTTAGGCCCTCATCGCCATCTGACAGAGGATTATAAGTTTCAGGTCCTCCTTGACCTATTGAAACTGCCTGCAGCTTATCAGTTAGCTAAGAGGTACATAAACAGCCAACAGCCTTACAGCAGTGCGATGCATGCCTTGGACCAGAGATATGGCCAACCTCGATCACTCATCCAAAGTGAATTAAAGGCACTTCAGCAGACACCTGCGATCAGAATCGGAGATGCTCAAGGCTTTGAAGACTTCAGCACGGCAGTCAACTCACTAGTTGGTATGCTAAATTCCACAGACGGGCCTGCCAGATACGAGCTTCAATGTGGCTCACATGTTGACACCTTGCTTAGCAAACTCCCTGTGAACTACAGAGACTCCTTTGTGGAACACTGTCTGAGGCGAGGTATCATCACAAGTGGGTCGAGCAGAACATACACTCTGGTTGATTTAGCTACATGGTTGGAAACTAAATCACAGGCTCTCCAGATATCTCGTCGCGCCTCAGAAGGGACACAAGGGCAAGCTGAACGTGGTGTATCCAGGTCTGCAAAACATCCAAAGGGAAAGCACACCACAGTGTTGTTGAATACTGCGCAGGATACTCCACAAACATCAAAGCCCATTCAGCCTTCGGCTGAATCTGCATCATCAAAGAAACGTGAACGATTCAAGCCTTTTTGTCCATATTGTAAGAATCAAGAGCATTATCTAAATGGATGTTCAGACTTCACTAAATTGAACTCCTCCCAGAAGGCCGAATGGATCAAACAACAGAACAGGTGCTGGAGATGTGGTAGAGGTCACAAGCCTGACAGTTGCACTTTAAAGAAGCCCTGCTCCACATGTGGTGAACAACACCTGCTCACTCTGCATGAGGTAGCGACTACATCACGACAGAGTGTCCTGACTGTCAGCACTGCATCTACCGTCGTTTACATGGACCAGGTCAGTCACTCACGTCGAGTGATGCTCAAAGTTGTTCCTGTCCGTTTACGTCATGGAAGAAGGACTCTGGACACTCACGCGCTGCTTGACGATGGCTCCGAGAGGACTATCATATTGCCTGCTGCAGTGAAACATCTTGGCCTCAAAGAGGAGCCTGAATGTCTTACTCTGAGAACAATCAGACAGGACATCGTCCAATTGCAGGGAGCTTCTGTTACACTGGAGATATCTGCCATATCCAACCTTGGTGTCAAGCACAAGCTCCAGAGAGCATTCACTTCTGCAGAGTTGGACCTTGCAGAGCAATCCTGCCCAGCTGACGTTCTCAAGAGAAAGTATCATTACCTACGAGATGTTCCTATTACTGCCTTCAGCAAAACAAAACCCTTGATTCTAATTGGGTCAGACAACCCACATCTGATCACAGCCATACATCCAATCCGCATGGGATCACCAGGCACTCCTGTTGCTGTGTGCACTCAGTTAGGATGGGCTATCCAAGGACCTGCAACCTTCCTACAACAGCCCTGCCGACAGAGTTCCTGCCTACACATCTCCTTTCTATCACCAGCTCAAGAGCTACGGCATAATGTGGAGAAATTGTGGCAGCTGGACACTCTGCCACAACACCATGGTAAGGAGATAACACGGTCCAAGCAAGACAATGCTGCACTTGCTCTGCTGGAGAAGGATTCAGTGCGGGTCGAGGTGGATAGTGTAAAGAGATATGCTACACCTCTTCTCTGGAAGAAAGACATCCCTGTGCTTCAAGCACCATCTTCTGCTGTAATGGGGCTCCTGCGAGGTACTGAGCGACGGTTGTCAAGTAATCCAGAACAGGCCTCCATCTACAACAAAGAAATACACAAATTGGAGGAAGCTGGATATGCTGTGAGAATAACCGGTGAGGAAGCTGAGAATTCCCTCAACTCATGGTATATTCCCCATCACATGGTGTACCATAATGGGAAAGCAAGAGTTGTGTTCAACTGCTCTTTCACGTATCAGGAGCTCAACCTCAACAACAACCTGCTACCTGGTCCCACCCTAGGTCCACCCTTAGTGGGAGTACTACTCAGGTTTAGAGAGCATGCTGTTGCCATCAGTGGTGACATTCGTGCAATGTTTCACCAGGTGAGGCTCCTCACAAAAGATCAGCCTTTCTTGCGCTTCCTGTGGCGAGACATGGAACGAGACCGGAAGCCAGACATATATGAGTGGCGTGTGTTACCATTTGGGACTACATGCAGCCCCTGCTGCGCCACTTATGCAGTCCAAAGGCACGTCAGGGACCATGCAGAGGGCAATGAAGATGTGATGGAATCAGTCTTGAGCGCCTTCTATGTGGACAACTGTCTTCAGTCTCTGCCATGTCCTCAGCAGGCCAAAGCACTCATAGTCAAAATGAGAGCTTTATTTGCCAAAGGTGGATTTGATGTCAGGCAGTGGGCCAGCAATATTCCAGATGTAGTTTCCCATCTCCCCTCTGACGCCAGGTCAGAGTCCTGTGAACTTTGGTTCTCAGCCAACAAGACAGAGCCTCAAGAGTCTACTCTTGGTCTTCGTTGGCACTGCCTTTCTGATGAGCTAGGTTACAAGCATAGATTCACCCCCAACACAGAGCCTACCATGAGGATGGTGTATCGCGTACTTGCAAGCCAGTATGATCCTTTGGGGTTCATAATCCCATATACCACCAGGGCTAAAGTACTGGTACAGGCACTGTGGCGGACTGAGCGTCAGTGGGATGATCCCATTCAAGATGACTTGCTTCCAATATGGCAGGCATGGGAATCTGAGCTGGTTGACCTGCAAAATGTCACCATTCCCCGGCGTTACACTCCATTCAACATCACAAATGAAGAAGTGGAGTTGCATGTATTCAGTGATGCATCAGAGAAAGCGTATGGGGCTGTGGCTTACCTGCGTGTGGTGGACACAGCTGGTCAAACTCATGTCTCATTCATAATGGCACGATCACGGGTTGCCCCCAAGAGGCAGTTATCGATCCCGCGTCTAGAATTATGTGCAGCGCTGAGTGGCGCCCAACTTGCCAAAGTCCTGAATGGAGAGCTCACACTACCCATCAAACGCTGCATCATGTGGTCAGATTCCACCACCGTATTGAAGTGGATCCAGTCTGAATCTCAGCAATATAAAGTGTTTGTGGGAACTCGTGTTGCCGAAATACAAGAGCTGGTTGGTGCTGATAATTGGAAGTATGTCGATTCCAAGAATAATCCAGCGGACGACATAACCCGAGGACTGAGTTTGGTCCAGCTTGCACAACCCAATCGCTGGCGTAACGGCCCTCCTTTCCTTCAGCATCCACTTGAGCATTGGCCAGTTTCTCCCTCCATGGTGGTGGATGATGCTACAGAGCTTCGACAGGGTCTCTTCTGTGGTACTATTTCCACCACCGACGCATCACTTCCTGACTTGAGTTCCTGTGTATCGTGGGATGACCTTTTACTTACCACTCATCAGTCCATCCATGGGGCGGCCTCACCATCTATGACAGCATCTGAACGAATTGAAGCTGAAGTTGCCCTTCTAAAGAGAGCACAACTTGAGAGCTTTCCTGAAGAGGTGACGGCACTCAAAGCTGGCAAGGTCATACGAGCTAGCAGCAGACTGAGTTCCCTTTCACCTGCATTGGATGGAGTTCTTGGACTCATAAGAGTTGGTGGTAGGCTTCGTAAGGCTGAAGAGCTAGGTGAAGACACTCTTCATCCTATCCTCCTCTCCCCTGATCACATGATTACCCGTCTCTTGATCCAGGACTATGACAAGCGCCTCCTTCACCCCGGTCCTGAGAGGGTCTTTGCTGAAGTCAGGAGGTCATATTGGATACTACGAGGACGTCAGGCCATCCGAAAGCATCAGAGACTGTGCGCTGAATGTTGTAAGTGGCGCAAAAGGCCTGTGGTACCTCAGATGGCTGATTTGCCAGCTGCGCGGCTCCGTCTGAATCAGCCCCCTTTCTGGTCCACAGGAGTCGACTGTTTTGGCCCTTACAATGTGAAAGTAGGCAGAAGACAGGAAAAAAGGTGGGGAATCATATTCAAGTGCCTGACCACAAGGTGTGTCCATCTGGACCTCCTCTGTCATATGGATACAGATTCTTTCCTCCTTGCCCTTCGAAGATTCGTGGCCAGGCGAGGGAAACCCTTTGAGCTCATCTGCGATCAAGGTACTAATTTTCGTGGAGGGGACAGAGAACTCAAAGAGGCCCTTGCTCAACTTGAACCTTCCCTCAAAGAACAGCTTGCTGGACAGAGTATCTCCTTCAGATACAATCCTCCCCATGCACCACACTTCGGAGGAGCATGGGAAAGGGAGATAAAATCTGCCAAGGCTGCCCTTCAAGTGGTACTTAGAGATCAGCCAATGCCTGAGGAGGTTCTTGCCACAGTGTTAGTGGAGGTTGAAGGAATTTTAAATTCAAAGCCACTGGGATATGTATCATCAGATGTGGCAGACCCAGACCCAGTCACGCCTAATCTGCTCTTGATGGGGCGGCGTGATGCATCCCTGCCACAGGCCTTGTATGGGCCTGAGGCTCTACTGGGACGAAGACGCTACCGACACAGCCAGGTCATCGCTGACCACTTCTGGAGCCAGTTCATCCGAAGATACCTACCCAACCTTCAACTGCGGCAGAAATGGAAGGGCTCTACAGGCGATCTCTCTGTTGGACAGGTAATCCTTGTGATGGATTATCA
>NC_084999.1:1008139-1013139 GCF_963854185.1 Sardina pilchardus | reverse complement strand
CACACATACACACTCACGTAGGGACACAGTATATTAATATGCACACACACTCACACACATTAGACACTAAGGTCTCTCTGTCTGTCACACACACACACACAGATTTAGAATGCACACACACACACAGTCATGTACACACAGTGGCCCTCATTTATGAAACGTGCGTACGACCAAAAACAGGCGTAAAACAAGCGTACGCTTGTTTCCACGCAAAGTATGGCATTTATCAATGTGAACGTGATCGGTGGCTACGCTCAAATCTCACGTCTAGTCTGAACTCGCGTATGCAAGTTTTTCAGGCAGCATAGCACTGTGCAGCTGTAAATCACCGGTGGATTACAAAGTTGATGAGTTGAATTTATGGACTATCTCGGACATAACACCTTTCCTGTACACGTGCAGCCTATTTGCTGTAATGTAGCATATGATATTGACACATTTGATGGCTTAGAATAGCCATAGGAGATGATTATACAGTACTTCCTCTTTGGCAAACTTAACATTTAGGCTATGAATTATATATTTTAAATTATTTTCAAAGGGCAAATTTCAGTCTCGTATGGTTTTGTAATGAATGTATTTATAGTATGATGCGTTCTCTCTGCGAAAATAAAGTCTGTTGCGCTTAAATCGCTCTAGTTTCCCACCTTCCTTGATGACAGCTTCTAGCTGTCAAAATTAACAAGGTTCAGCTGGACGTCACTGTGGCTCGAGATCACTAATGATCTCTTTTGGACGTGTAATGCACCTTCATGTCGTAAATTCTAGGGACGAGGCCATTAAAACGAGCATATAGGGGCGTGTTATCTAAATTACGCTTGTTTCCAGCCGCCACATTTATCAACACACGTTTATCCTTACGCTAGAATTGGAGTGATACGAAAGTTTGATGAATCACACGTGAGCCTCGTCGTAAGATGGATGAGATGGATTGGTCATGTCTGGCCCCCAAATGGTTATCATGACTCGCCATATCTGGCACATGTTCTGCAGACAGAGCGAACTGACTGAGTGAAGTGTAGTTTCCATGGTTTCCCCCACCACCCCATGACTGGCCCTTGAGCTGAAGGCAGGAGTATGACTCAGCATCTTTAGTGCACAGGGCCGAGCAAGAACAGCACAACACTGCTGACTCACCGAACCATCCAGTTGAACCAGGCAGACAGAACCTCATGAGCGTGTGCAGACTTCCCGTGATTCAGCATCTTCAACATACAGGACAGAAACATGACTTAGCATCTTTAACATACAGGACAGAAACATGACTCAGCATCTGTTGTAGGACAGAAAGATGACTAAGCATTGTTAACACACAGGACAGAAACATGACTCAGCATCTTCAACATACAGGACAGAAACATGACTCAGCATCTGTTGTATAGTCAAGTCAAGTCAAGTCAAGTGTTTTTATTTGTCACATACATTTTACATGTAGTGAAATGTAAAAAGGGACCATTGCTCTGCATAGAAGTAAAAGAAAGAAAAATATACATAGTAAATGAAAGCAGTATAAAAATAAATAAATAATACAAGTTTAAAATCATTTCTGTCTAAGGGACAAAAATAATTATTTAAAATGTGCTGTGTTTAGCAGTCTCACTGCCTGTGGGTAAAAGCTTAGTCTCAGTCTCTCCGTCCTTGCATTAATGCAACGTAGCCGCCTGCCCGATTGTAGAAGTGTGAAGAGATTAGAGTTGGGATGAGAGGTGTCCTTCATTATCTTCACCGCCCTTGCCCCCACCCTACAGGACAGAAAGATGACTCAGCATCTGTTGTATACAGGACAGAAATATGACTAAGCATTGTTAACATACAGGCCAGAAACATGACTCAGTATCTTTAACACACAGGACAGAAACATGACTCAGCATTGTTAAAATACAGGACAGAAACATGACTAAGCATTGTTAACATACAGGACAGAAACATGACTCAGTATCTTTAACACACAGGACAGAAACATGACTCAGCATCTTCAACATACAGGACAGAAATATGACTAAGCATTGTTAACATACAGGCCAGAAACATGACTCAGTATCTTTAACACACAGGACAGAAACATGACTCAGCATCTTCAAAATACAGGCCAGAAACATGACTCAGCATCTTTAACACACAGGACAGAAACATGACTCAGCATCTTTAACACACAGGACAGAAACATGACTCAGCATTGTTAAAATACAGGACAGAAACATGACTCAGCATTGTTAAAATACAGGACAGAAACATGACTCAGCATCTTCAACATACAGGACAGAAACATGACTCAGCATCTGTTGTATACAGGACAGAAAGATGACTAAGCATTGTTAACACACAGGCCAGAAACATGACTCAGTATCTTTAACACACAGGACAGAAACATGACTCAGCATTGTTAAAATACAGGACAGAAACATGACTCAGTATCTTTAACACACAGGACAGAAACATGACTCAGCATTGTTAAAATACAGGACAGAAACATGACTCAGCATTGTTAAAATACAGGACAGAAACATGACTTAGCAGCTGTCAGGAGCAGACTGGAATCACATCCTTGCTGCCACAATAACAGACAGATTTTGTATGAGACACACACACACACACACACACACACACACAATTATATGACATGGCCTTGCCGAGGGTTAGTAGGGATCAGAACACAGGCAGTGAAACATGCAAACATCGCTCAAGGCTCATCTCTCACACTCATAGCCAATCAGATCTCTGCAGCGGCCGTATCTGTGTGTGTGTCTCTCTCGCTCTTTCTCTCTCCCTCTTTCTCTCTATCTTTCTCTTTCTCCATCTCTCTGCCTCTCTCCATGTTTCTTCCTCCATTCTGCTGCAGTATGTGTGGTTTCTGCAGTCAACCGTGTGTGTGTGTGTGTGTGTGTGTGTGTGTGTGTGTGTGTGTGTGTGTGTGCATGTGTGGACTCTGCAGTCAGCCTGTGGTAAACTCTTGCATGACTCACACTGTCTAAACTTATGTAGGACGTACAAGTCCCCAGGTTCATGGGAACACACACGCAAACACACACCCACACACAAGTTAAACTCACTTGACGTTGGTTCATCTGTTAAACTCACAATACACTAGCTCATCAGTCTATTTGGTTTATTGATATTGTCCACTGTCAAAATAACATATGGTTATGTCAGACTTATATAATACTTTCACACGTAACACACACACACACACACACACTAAAGTTTCGTGTCCACATTTCATTTGTCCAGACATTAATGCAAAAACCAAGTGGAAACACGGTATGGCTGCCTTATATTGCTCCATTCAGATTTAAACAGATTCCCCGAATAGGACCTCCCTTGCGCATGCCTCCCCTTTATGTCAATAGGAAAATAGCTGCCCCAAATAACTGCCTGATGCGCGTTGCCAAAATTGCCGCTGAGTGAGGACTCTGGTTTCACTCAAACTCGTAAAAAAGTGGCAACAGCGCTATCTATAGGCTGCTCCAGTGTGTGTCGAACTGAGTCCTACGGGAAATTCAATTTCAATTCAACTTTAAAACTGTCATGTAAAAACATTTTGTGAAAGCTTCATGTGCAAAGATTCTTTGGTATGTTTGCACAATGTCTTGTGCACAGGGGAGCTGACACAAGCTCGCTATGCTAGAGGGCTTGCCGTAACGTTAGCTTAATCAGCAGTTAGCTACAAAAGGCGGTAACGTTAACTCAATCAGTAGTTGGCTATGAAGGCGGTAACGTTAGCTCAGTCAGTAGTTGGCTATGAAGGCGATAACGTTAGCTCGGTCAGTAGTTGGCTATGAGGGCGATAACGTTAGCTCAGTCAGTAGTTGGCTATGAAGGCGATGACGTTAGCTCAGTCAGTAGTTGGCTATGAAGGCGATGACGTTAGCTCAGTCAGTAGTTGGCTATGAAGGCGATAACGTTAGCTCAGTCAGTAGTTGGCGTAACGTTAGCTCAGTCAGTAGTTGGCTATGAAAGGCGATAATGTTAGCTCAGTCAGTAGTTGGCTATGAGGGCGATAACGTTAGCTCAGTCAGTAGTTGGCTATGAAGGCGATAATGTTAGCTCAGTCAGTAGTTGGCTATGAAGGCGATAATGTTAGCTCAGTCAGTAGTTGGCTATGAAGGCGATAACGTTAGCTCAGCCAGTAGTTGGCTATGAAGGCGATAACGTTAGCTCAGCCAGTAGTTGGCTATGAATGCGATAACGTTAGCTCAGCCAGTAGTTGGCTATGAAGGCGATAACGTTAGCTCAGTCAGTAGTTGGCTATGAAGGCGATAACGTTAGCTCAGTCAGTAGTTGGCTATGAAGGCTGGCCCTGCTCATACAGAAGTGATTGTGAGAATGAAGAGCACTCTAAAGTGACGACCTCTGTTTCTGTTGGAAGGTTCAGTGTCTGTGACATCAACATTTTTAAAAGGTTCTCCATGGCAACAACAGGGTGACTTTCTCTGGAAGAGTTCTGAAGAACATGATGACAGGCCAAATGATGATAGTATCTAAACGATACAAAACATTTAGGACTTTAAATAAAATGTAGTTTTTATCTAAAATATCGTTTTTTGGATTCCCATGTGGACATGCCCTTAACCAGACACAAGCTCTCAGTCAGGTAACCTTACACCTGAATTCACCTGAGAACATACCTGACACAAACACACACACACACACACACACACACACTCAAGCTCTCAGTCAGGTAACCTTACACCTGAATGCACCTGAGAATATACCTGACATGAAACAGGCAGGAGATCAGGACTTAGACCCCCCCCCCCCCCCCCCAGACACACACACACACACACACACACACACACCTGGTCTCTACCACACACACACACACACACACACACACTTCTACTACTACAGGGAAAGAGGGATCATGGACTTCTGCCACAACCTAAAATAAACAGAGATGGAGACGAGACAGACAGACAGACAGAGATGGAGAGAGATAGAGAGATAGAGAAAGAGATGGGGAGAGATGGAGACAAAGAAAGAGAGAGACAGAGAGATATGGA
>NC_084999.1:1002833-1007939 GCF_963854185.1 Sardina pilchardus | reverse complement strand
GTGGCCTGTCTCTTGCTTTATGCACGCTCTCTCTCTCTCTCTCTCATATGCACACACATACACTCACACATTCACACTGTCTCACACGCACACACATTCACACATAAACAACACTGACACAAACTCTCTCTCTCTCTCTCTCACACACACACTCACGTGAACAGGGAGTCAATATCTAATTAATAGAGTGGGATAAGGGTGACACAAAGTTCTCTCTCTCTCCTCTCTTCTCTCTCTCTGCTCTCTCATTTCTCTCTCTCCTCTCTCCCTCTCCTCTCTTCTGTCTCTCATTTTCTCTCTCTCCTCTCTTCTGTCTCTCATTTCTCTCTCCTCTCTTCTGTCTCTCTCGCTCACTCTCTCTTCTCTCTTGTCCTTTGCCCCCTCCACACACACACACACACACACACACACCCCTCTCTCTCTCCTTTTCCTCTCTCCATCTGTCTTTTTCTGTCTCTCTGCCCTCTTATTATGTTTTAATGCATCTGAGTGTGTGTGTGTGTGTGTGTGTGTGTGTGTGTGTGTCTCTTTGTGTTTCTGTGTGTTTTTCCACTGTGGTGCTGACAGTTGAGGTTTTGCATGTGCAGTTCAGCTGCCCAGGGTCTTGAGGACGGACGGGGAGGGGTGTGTGTGTGTGTGTGTGTGTGTGTGTGTGTGTGTGTGTTTAGTCTCAGGTTGCGGTCCTGTTGAGGTGTAGGGGAGGACAGACTCCAGTGGTGTGGGAAAGCAGCAGGAGTGGAGAGGCTCAAGGAGTCATGCTGACCTCCCACCACCAGGGGGCCACACACACACACACACACACACACACACACACACACACACACACACACACACACACACACACACACACACACACACACACACACACAACACACACACACACACACACACACACACACACACACACCATTCGAGACCCAGACTGCCATTTTGGTTTCTCTTCCAGCTCAGTGTTGATCCTGTAGGTTGTTCTCAGTCTTCAGGGGTTAATTTGTGTGTGTGTGTGTGTGTGTGTGAGAGAGATCATATTATTACTATAATAAACATTATTATTACTGTTAATTTTGACTTGCTTTGGCAATATTGTACAATGCACAGTCATGTCAATACAGCTCATTCAATTGAATTTGTGTGTGTGTGTCGGGATTGTCTGTGTGAGAGTGTGTGTTTGTGTGTCGGGTTTGTCTGTGTGAGAGTGTGTGTATTCATGTGTGTGTGTGTGTGTGTGTGTGTGTCAGGTGTCAGTTTTTTCATCTCTGATCAAAGTAACATGGAAGAACGGCAAATCCAGTCATAGCTGCTTTGATGATGGAGATGAATCGTGTGTGTGTGTGTGTGTGTGTGTGTGTGTGTGTGTGTGTGTGTGTGTGTGTGTGTGTGTGTGTGTGTGTGTGAGTGAAGAGAGGACCTGTCATCTCCGTTTAATCTCATTTAAAGGAGAAAACAAATCTCATATATAGACACACACACACACACACACACACTGGATGCAGCTCATCTCTGCTGTAACACATAAACACACACACACACACACACACACACACACACACATATAAACACACACACACACACACACTAAGTTGATGGGAAAGCTGTTGGATCACTATTTACAATCGTGTGTGTGAGTGTGTTTTTGTGTGTGAGACTGGCCCGCGCATGCGTGTGTGTTTATGTGTGTGTGTTGACATCTCCCCTTCTGCTTTCAGTACGGCCGGTCAGACAGTGTGTATGTGTTTGAGATGTGTGTGTGTGTGTGTGTTTGACGTGTGTGTGTGTGTGTGTGTGTGTGTTTGACGTGTGTGTGTATTGACATCTCTCTCTCCCTCTGTGTCCAGTACGGCCGGTCAGACAGTGTGTATGTGTTTGAGATGTGTGTGTGTGTGTGTGTGTTTGACGTGTGTGTGTGTGTGTGTGTGTTTGACGTGTGTGTATGTGTGTGTGTGTTTGACGCGTGTGTGTATTGACATCTCTCTCTCCCTCTGTGTCCAGTACGGCCGGTCAGACAGTGTGTATGTGTTTGAGATGTGTGTGTGTGTGTGTGTGTGTGTTTGACGTGTGTGTGTATTGACATCTCTCTCTCCCTGTGTGTGTGTGTGTGTGTGTGTGTCCAGTACGGCCGGTCAGACAGCTACCGCGTGGCCACCACGCAAGACAAAGATGACAAGAAGAAGAAGGACGCCAAAGACATGGACGAGCTGAAGAAGGAAGTCGCTTTGGTGAGATACACACACACACACACACACACACATACAGTACATACACACACACACATTCACTAGGACAAACTGAGTTATGAGATTCATGTTTACGAGACAGAATGATCTGCTTTAATGGGTGACTCTCTCTCTCTCTCTCACTCCCTCTCTCTCTCTCTCTCTCTCTCTCACAGACAGAACACAAGATGTCTGTTGAAGAATGTTGCCGTAAATTCAACACAGATATCGTGCAGGTGAGTGTGACAGGGCCGCAGTACCCCTGTATGGCCACTTGATGTCAGTGTGTCTCCATCCAGCTCAACCCAGCCCCTGCTGTGCCCACACACACACACACACACACACACACACACACACACACACGTGTCACATCATACAAATGTACTGTACAATCACCCAGAAAGACAACACAAAAGCAGTCAATTACATACAGGGTGTGACCACACACACACACTAACCCCATGTGTGTGTGTGTGTGTGTGTGCGTGTGTGTGTGTGTGTGTGTGTGTGCGTGTGTGTGTGTGCAGGGTCTGACCAATGCAAAGGCGGCCGAGTATCTTCTGCGTGACGGCCCCAACGCTCTGACCCCACCCCCCACCACCCCCGAGTGGATCAAGTTCTGCCGCCAGCTGTTCGGCGGCTTCTCCATGCTGCTGTGGACCGGCGCCATCCTCTGCTTCCTGGCCTACGCCATCCAGGCGGCCACCGAGGATGAGCCTGCAGGAGACAACGTGAGTGTGTGTGTGTGTGTGTGTGTGTGTGTGTGTGTGTGTGTGTGTGTGTGTGTGTGTGTTAGAGTGTGTGTGTGTGTGTGTGGCCTACGCCATCCAGGCGGCCACCGAGGATGAGCCTGCAGGAGACAACGTGAGTGTGTGTGTGTGTGTGTGTGTGTGTGTGTGTGTGTGTGTGTGTGTGTGTGTGTGTGTGAGAGTGTGTGTGTGTGTGTGTTTTTGAGTGTGTGTCTGTGTATGTGTCAGAGAGTGTGTGTGTGTGTGTGAGAGAGTGTGTGTTGTGTGTGTGTGTGTGTGTGTGTGTGTGTGTGTGTGTGTGTGTGTGTGTGTGTGTGTGTGCATGCATGTGCGATTGAGTGTTTCTGTATGTGCAATATATGCATATTTTTAGTTCACATTCTGTCCATGGTGGTCAATGGTGTAATCTGTTACTCCCCCCTTCTCTCTCCCTCTCTCTTTTTCTTTCTCCCACCCTTTCTCTCTCTCTCTCCTTCTCTCTCTCTTCTCCCCCCTCTCCCTCTATATTCCCCCTCTCTCTCTTCTCTCTCTCTCCCCCATCTCTCTATCCCTCCTTCTCTCTCTCTCCAGTTGTATCTAGGTATCGTGCTGTCCGTTGTGGTCATCATCACCGGCTGCTTCTCCTACTTCCAGGAGGCCAAGAGCTCCAAGATCATGGAGTCCTTCAAGAACATGGTGCCCCAGGTGTGTGTGTGTGTGTGTGTGTGTACATGTAATCATGGAGTCCTTCAAGAACATGGTGCCCCAGGTGTGTGTGTGTGTGTGTGTGTGTGTGTGTGTGTGTGTGTGTACATGTAATCATGGAGTCCTTCCAGAACATGGTGCCCCAGGTGTGTGTGTGTGTGTGTGTGTGTGTGTGTACATGTTATCATGGAGTCCTTCAAGAACATGGTGCCCCAGGTGTGTGTGTGTGTGTACATGTAATCATGGAGTCCTTCCAGAACATGGTGCCCCAGGTGTGTGTGTGTGTGTGTGTGTGTGTGTGTGTGTACATGTTATCATGGAGTCCTTCAAGAACATGGTGCCCCAGGTGTGTACACTGTGTAGTCCTCCGAAGTGTTTTGGATGTGTGTGTGTAATGTGTGTGTGTGTGTGTGTGTGTGTGCTCAGCAAGCCTTGGTGATCCGTGAGGGGGAGAAGATGCAGATCGATGCGGTGGAGGTGGTGTATGTAATGTGTGTATGTAATGTGTGTGTGTGTGTGTGTGTGTGTGTGTGTGTGTGTGTGTGTGCTCAGCAAGCCTTGGTGATCCGTGAGGGGGAGAAGATGCAGATCGACGCGGTGGAGGTGGTGGCTGGAGACCTGGTGGAGATCAAAGGAGGAGACCGTATCCCTGCTGACCTCAGGATCGTCTCTGCCCACGGCTGCAAGGTACACACACACACACACACACACACACACACACTCCTCGTAAGGTGCTTCTGTAATAACACACCCTCATTGTAAGGTTCTTCTGTAACAACACACACACACACACACCCTTCTTGTAAGGTGCTTCTGAGCCGACTGTAACCAAATATCTACCAGTTATAGTGATGCCCTAACCCAATTACCCTAACAACACCCTAGCAACCATCTTAATTACCCTATCAACAACCTTGCAACCACCTCTATAAACTCAAGCAACCAACCTCCATAGCAACCAACATGATTACCCTAGTAACCACCATAGCAACATTGTAAGGTGCTTTTTCTTGTAGGTGGACAACTCGTCTCTAACCGGCGAATCAGAGCCCCAGTCTCGGTCACCTGACTTCACCCATGACAACCCCCTGGAGACCAAGAACATCGTCTTCTTCTCCACCAACTGTGTTGAAGGTAACCATGACAACCACACCTTTTCAATCACCTTCCTCCTCTCTCTCCCCATGTCAGTTCTGCTCTCTCTCTCCCTCTCTCTTTTTCCTTCCCTCTATCTTTCTCTCTCTCCCTTGTTAGTGTCACTCCCTCCACCTCAGGGGTCCTCTGGCTCTTGAAAGCGTTATTAAATTGTAATACTAATTATTATTATTGTTGATATTAACGGAGACTGGAAAACTTCAAGAAAACTCAGGAATCAGGTTTTATTCTGTTACAAGCAGAGAGGGTCAAATCAGAGCTCTGTTCTTTGAGGTCATGGCACCAGCTTGAAACGCTGATGCCAC
>NC_084999.1:995333-1000333 GCF_963854185.1 Sardina pilchardus | reverse complement strand
AGATGAATGAAGAGCGAGCCAGAGCACAGCACATGAAGGGAGAGACAGCAGGAGTCCAGCTAAAGCTCCAGCAGCTGCTCTAATAGTTCAGCTCAGCTGCACTGAGGTACTCATGACCTCTACTGGGAGCAGTAGTTAGCAATAGCACTGAGGTACTCATGACCTCTACTGGGAGCAGTAGTTAGCAATAGCACCGAGGTACTCATGACCTCTACTGGGAGCAGTAGTTAGCAATAGCACTGAGGTACTCATGACCTCTACTGGGAGCAGTAGTTAGCAATAGCACTGAGGTACTCATGACCTCTACTGGGAGCAGCTGCTAGCAATAGCACTGAGGTACTCATGACCTCTACTGGGAGCAGTAGTTAGCAATAGCACTGAGGTACTCATGACCTCTACTGGGAGCAGTAGTTAGCAATAGCACTGAGGTACTCATGACCTCTACTGGGAGCAGTAGTTAGCAATAGCACTGAGGTACTCATGACCTCTACTGGGAGCAGTAGTTAGCAATAGCGCTGAATACTCATGACCTCTACTGGGAGCAGTAGTTAGCAATAGCACTAGTGTGAAATGCAGATATTGGAATATTGGAACCACATATTGGAGTACTGGACATAATGCACTTTCTCTCAACACACACTCAAACATGGCTATGTGGTTAAAACTGTGTGTGTTTGTGTGTGTGTGTCCACAGCTGTCCATTCACGAGACGGAGGACCCCAACGATAACCGCTACCTGCTGGTGATGAAGGGCGCGCCCGAGCGCATCCTGGACCGCTGCTCCACCATCCTGCTGCAGGGCAAAGAGCAGCCCATGGACGAGGAGATGAAGGAGGCCTTCCAGAACGCATACATGGAGCTCGGAGGCCTGGGCGAGAGAGTGCTCGGTAAGAGAGAGAGAGAGAGAGAGAGAGAGAGAGAGAGAGAGAGAGAGAGAGAGAGAGAGAGAGAGAGAGATAGAGAGATAGATAGAGAGAGAGATATGGACGAGGAGATGAAGGAGGCCTTCCAGAACGCATACATGGAGCTCGGAGGCCTGGGCGAGAGAGTGCTCGGTAAGAGAGAGAGAGAGAGAGAGAGAGAGAGAGAGAGAGAGAGAGAGAGAGAGAGAGAGAGAGAGAGAGAGAGAGAGAGAGAGAGAGAGAGAGAGAGAGATCATGGAGCTCGGAGGCCTGGGCGAGAGAGTGCTCGGTAAGAGAGAGAGAGAGAGAGAGAGAGAGAGAGAGAGAGAGAGAGAGAGAGATGGATAGATAGAGAGATAGAGAGATAGATAGAGAGAGAGATATGGACGAGGAGATGAAGGAGGCCTTCCAGAACGCATACATGGAGCTCGGAGGCCTGGGCGAGAGAGTGCTCGGTAAGAGAGAGAGAGAGAGAGAGAGAGAGAGAGAGAGAGAGAGAGAGAGAGAGAGATGGATAGATAGAGAGATAGATAGAGAGAGAGATATGGACGAGGAGATGAAGGAGGCCTTCCAGAACGCATACATGGAGCTCGGAGGCCTGGGCGAGAGAGTGCTCGGTAAGAGAGAGAGAGAGAGAGAGAGAGAGAGAGAGAGAGAGAGAGAGAGAGAGAGAGAGATGGATATGGACGAGGAGATGAAGGAGGCCTTCCAGAACGCATACATGGAGCTCGGAGGCCTGGGCGAGAGAGTGCTCGGTAAGAGAGAGAGAGAGAGAGAGAGAGAGAGAGAGAGAGAGAGAGAGAGATGGATATGGACGAGGAGATGAAGGAGGCCTTCCAGAACGCATACATGGAGCTCGGAGGCCTGGGAGAGAGAGTGCTCGGTAAGAGAGAGAGAGAGAGAGAGAGAGAGAGAGAGAGAGAGAGAGAGAGAGATAGATCATGGAGCTCGGAGGCCTGGGGGAGAGAGTGCTCGGTAAGAGAGAGAGAGAGAGAGAGAGAGAGAGAGAGATGGATAGATAGAGAGATAGATCATGGAGCTCGGAGGCCTGGGGGAGAGAGTGCTCGGTAAGGGGGGGGGGGGGGCTGATGAGATAGAGACATAGATAGATAGATAGAAAGAGAGAGAGATAGAGAATGATAAATAGATTGATAGAGAGAGAAATAGATAGATAGATATATAGAGAGAGAGAGAGAGATAGATAGAGATATATAGAGAGAGATGGATAGATAGATAGATAGATAGATAGATAGATAGATGGTTGTTAGGCACGACGTGAAAGCCAGTGCAACGATGGCCAGTCCTGTGGCTGCTTGCTTGTCTAAAACTGTTGCTGCGTCTATTCGACAAGATTTCTGAAATAAAGGCACAGCAACGAGTAATGTAACGATGTATTCATAGATAATGAATAATGTGTGTGTGTGTGTGTGTGTGTGATTCCTGCAGGTTTCTGCCACCTGATGATGCCAGAGGACCAGTACCCAAAGGGCTTTGCGTTCGACACGGACGACGTGAACTTCCAGACGGACAACCTGTGCTTCGTGGGCCTGATGTCCATGATCGACCCGCCCCGTGCCGCCGTGCCGGACGCCGTGGGCAAGTGCCGCTCCGCTGGCATCAAGGTCATCATGGTCACCGGCGACCACCCAATCACAGCCAAGGCCATCGCTAAGGGCGTCGGCATCATCTCCGAGGGCAACGAGACGGTGGAGGACATCGCCGCCCGCCTCAACATCCCCGTCAGCCAGGTCAACCCCAGGTAACGCACACACACACACACACACACACACACACACACACACACACACACACACACACACACACACACGCACACACACACACACACACACACGCGCGCACACGCGCGCACACACGCGCACACACACACACACACATATGTCAACCCCAGGTACACACACACACACACACACACACACACACACACACACACACACACGCGCACACACACACACACACATCCCCGTCAGCCAGGTCAACCCCAGGTAACACACACACACACACACACACACACACACACGCGCACACACACACACACACACACACACACACACACACGCGCACACACACACACACACACACACACACACACACACGCGCACACACACACACACACACACACACACACACACACACACACACACGCGCACACACACACACACACACACACACACACACACGCGCACACACACACACACACACACACACACACACACACGCGCACACACACACACACACACACACACACACACACACACACACACACACACACACACACACACACACGCGCACACACACACGCGCACACACACACACACACACACACACACACACACACACACACACACACACACACACACATCCCCGTCAGCCAGGTCAACCCCAGGTAACGCACACACACGCGCACACACACACGTCAACCCCAGGTAACACACACACACGCACACACACACGCACACACACACACATCCCTGTCAGCCAGGTCAACCCCAGGCACACACACACACACACACACACACACACACACACATATGTCAACCCCAGGTACACACACACACACACACACATATGTCAACCCCAGGTGCACACACACACACACACACACACACACACACACACACACTCACACTCACTCTAAAACACACACACACACACCTATACCTTCACATATCTGGGCCCACTCACATGTTAGTACCATGTATTCTAAACTCACACACACAAACACACAAACACACATGCACGCATTCTGGTCACTCAAACGTGTGTGTGTGTGTGTGTGTGTGTGTGTGTGTGGTCAGGGATGCCAAGGCGTGTGTGATCCACGGCGGAGACCTGAAGGACATGGCAGGGGACCAGATCGATGAGATCCTGAGGAACCACACGGAGATCGTCTTTGCCAGAACCTCCCCCCAGCAGAAACTCATCATCGTAGAGGGCTGCCAGAGAGCGGTGAGTGTGTGTGTGTGTGTGTGTGTGTGTGTGTGCGCGCATATGTGTGTGAAAGAACATGTGTGCATGCATGTGTGTGTTATCTGTGTGTGCGTGTGTGCGTATGTGTGTGTGCGTATGTGTGTGAAAGAAGATGTGTGCATGCATGTGTGTGTGTTATCTGTGTGTGTGTGTGTGTGTGTGGAAGTGAGAGAACTCTTCTTCTTTTCAATTTCTCATCTCCACTTGTTCTTTCTGCCTCTCCTCCTCTCCTCTCCTCTCCTCCTCTCCTTTCCTCTCCTCCTCTCCTCCTCTCCTCCTCCTCTCATTAGGGTGCCATTGTGGCTGTGACAGGAGATGGTGTGAATGACTCCCCTGCCCTGAAGAAAGCTGACATCGGCGTTGCCATGGGGATCGCTGGATCTGACGTGTCCAAACAGGCCGCAGACATGATCTTGCTGGACGACAACTTCGCCTCCATCGTCACCGGAGTGGAGGAGGGTAAGAGAGAGATGGAGAGAGAGATGGAGGGAGAGAGAGAGAGAGAGAGAGAGAGAGAGAGTTCCAAAACATTGTCTATGTAAATGTACTGTAAGTCTAAATGTTCTGCTTTAGCAATGCAACATATTTGTCATGCTACGAAAGAGAGAGAGATGATCATTAAGATCAAGCTGATCGGATATTGAGAGGGAGAGAGAGAGATGATCATTAAAATCAAGCTGATCGGATATTGAGAGAGGGAGAGATAGAGAGAGAGATGATCATTAAGATCAAGATTGATCGGATATTGAATGAGGTGATCATTAAGATTGATGGGATGTTGAATGAGGTGATCATTAGGATTGATGGGATATTGAATGGAAGTTCATAATCCTTATGATTAATAATCTGATTCCTTTTTCTTCTTCTCTGTTCCTCCCTCTCTCCTTTCTTCCCTTTCTCTATCACTACTCTCTAATTTCTCTCCCTCTCTCTCTCCCTCTCTCTCTCTCCCTCTCTACCAGGTCGTCTGATCTTTGATAACCTGAAGAAGTCCATCGCCTACACCCTGACCAGCAACATCCCCGAGATCACACCCTTCCTCCTCTTCATCATCGTCAGCATCCCACTGCCACTGGGCACCATCACCATCCTCTGCATCGACCTGGGCAC
>NC_084999.1:975333-980333 GCF_963854185.1 Sardina pilchardus | reverse complement strand
CTCCCCACGATGCTCTGGCACAGACTTCCCAACACGTCATGCTACTCCAGACATTCCATGACTCATGGAACCCTGACCAGTAGATTAGACTACATTAGTTTAGACTACACTACACTACACACACACACACACACACACACACACACACACACACACACACACACACACACACACACACACACACACACACACACACACACACACACACACACACACACACACACACACACACACACACACACACACACACCTCCCCACGATGCTCTGGACCGCTGGGGGCTCTGCCGCGGCCTCTTCAGCAAACGGATCCTCCACTTTGGTGTCCATCTCGCCTCTGTCTTGGGGTCACTCCAGCGCTGTCTGAACAAACAAACAAACAAACAAACAAACAAACAAACAATGGCCGTTAAAATGGATCATGACATGTTACAGTTCTGCCATGTCTTTAGTATATTTCTCAAAACATTTGGAACACTTTCAAAGAGCATTCTGCACATAGATATATATACGTCTATGATTCTGCACATAGATATATACGTCTATGATTCTGCATGTCTCCATAATTAGCATTCTGCACATAGATATACGTCTATGATTCTGCACATAGATATATACAGTACGTCTATGATTCTGCACATACATATATATACGTCTATGATTCTGCACATAGATATATACGTCTATGATTCTGCACATAGATATATACAGTACGTCTATGATTCTGCACATACATATATATCCGTCTATGATTCTGCATGTCTCCATAATTAGCATTCTGCACATAGATATATACGTCTATAATTCTGCACATAGATATATACGTCTATGATTCTGCACATAGATATATATACGATTCTGCACATAGATATATACGTCTATGATTCTGCATGTCTCCATAATTAGCATTCTGCACATAGATATATACGTCTATGATTCTGCACATAGATATATACGTCTATGATTCTGCACATAGATATATATACGATTCTGCACATAGATATATACGTCTATGATTCTGCATGTCTCCATAATTAGCATTCTGCACATAGATATATCCGTCTATGATTCTGCATGTCTCTATAATTAGCATGATTGGCACCATGGCAGGAGTAGCGCCTTTCAAAAGCGCAGACGCAGCAGAATAGCGAGCAAGTTCATGATCATACAACAGTTCATGTAAGTAATTGCAGTCTTTAAGACAAACTTACTTCCAATAATGTACCAACGGAGATTATTACGAGATTACGAGAGTTAGACAGGACCGAGATGTGTTTATAAGAGTCAGACTGGACGGTAATCGGTGGCTAACAAACAACAATGACGATGACGTGGAGGTTTGGAGAATTTCCATTCTGATCAGAGCATTTAAGTGACTGAGAAAACCTGTAATCTGGACATCGAAGTATAATCGAGTTTACGGTCATTTCTGGTGAATAGCATCTATGCAAGATTACAACAACTTCATGGAATTGTGTCGCAGTCAAGTGGCCCTCGTAATTGAGAAGGCACATCTGCCGCATCTACTGTAGGCCTACTTCATAAATCTCGTTTAGGTGTAAAATCTCTAGAAACTTTGCTAGCTACCAAGACAGGCAAGTTACCCAGTAGCATAACATTACCAGATTCAATCGCACCCATTCCTTGAGTGTAATCAAGCACCACCGTATCTGATAAAGTGTTTGGTACATAAAAAGACGAAAAGTACGCACCTGTATCTGTCTTTTCAACTTCTTTGGTTGTTGCTGTTTACACTTAGCTCCCGGCTGTCTTTCGTGGCATAGGGAAGTGATGTGGAGCCAACGTCACATTTCCACTTCTTCGCCAGCGATCCATGGTTAGCGCCACCTACTGAAACAGGAGGCCTTGTTTGTTACTTTGTTTTGGTGTGCCACGGTCCAGTCTAGTCAAGGCCAAGTAGGTAGTAGGTTATGGCTCATCGAGTTTAAGTCCCTAAATGCAATTGATTTGAGGGTCTGGCTCGGTATTCTGACATGTTGGCTTAAAAATACGAAAACGACAACAGAATGAGTGTTTTTGTATATGTACACGAAATAAAAAAGAAAAACTAAAAACGAGCATCCACAGTGGTTTTGCGCCCTGAAAGTTGCTTGCTACCTGAGTGAGTGAGACGCTAACAGTCAAGTTTTGGCCTCTTAATCACTGTCAGGAACTTCAATATTGGAGGTGGGTATGAGTTATTATTTTTGGTGATTTGGGTAAATGTGGTTCATAATCTCACCGGTTGTGTCTCACCAGAATGTCGGTAATTTGGTCTGGATTCCTTGTGTGCATTTTACGAACACACGACTGCTTGCCAAAGTGTAATTTTGCTCCGAGCTTCACTTGATGACTAATGTGAATATATTTGAAAAGAGTGTTAACTGGTAACGTTTAGCAGCAATAGCCGTTTCATGAGTTAGCTTTGCTACCTAGTCTGACCAAGCTAACCAAACATTAGCATCTCTCGACAGCATCAGAAGACAATAACACGGAAACAGCTGATCCAGCAAAGTCAGCTGTTTCGGACATTAATGTTACCCACATCATGTGATAATTTAGACAAATAATCGTTTTTAAGGTGACGATTAATGGCACGTGGCATTATGTTGAAATGCTTTATTTGACGACTTTTCTTTAACGATTTGTGTTGTTTTGACAAGGATCTAGTGCAACGTGACATTGCGTAATATGTACACGTGACTTAAAGCCCCGACGTCCACTGTCAATACGGCTGGGCGTCAACTCGAGTTTCCTGTATACATACAGCCAGGACATTAAATGTAACGTAGTATTTCTAGCAGGCATTAAAAATTACGCTAACTGGAGCTAAAAGAAACCTCACTGTCGTGTCACGTTGCTCTGAGTGTGTGCTTGAACATTAGGTTGAAAGAAACGCTGTGGGCGTGTAGGTGGGTGTTTTGCTAACAGGCGTTAGCTTGTTGTGTTGTACGATAAACTAACCTTGGTTATGTCTCAAACCGCCTACTTGCACATTTCACCTACTTAGTGTAAGTATATAGTGCAGATATTGGGACAGTATTAACCTCGAAAAGAGGGTACAACGCAAGTATAAGCGCTCAGCACACACTAGCAGTGTAGCAGAAGTAGGCCTAGCCTATGCGGTTTGAGACACCCTTGTTTGTTATTTTGATTGACAAGTGCTAAAACAAGTTAACCTCAGTCGTTTTTTAAACTTTTTTTTATTAATTTCATTTTTCATTTTACCCATGATTGTGGTCTACTGTGTTATTCAATTGGCTTTGTTGTTGTTTCAAACAGGAGGAGTAAGTTTGACTGGGTATCCATCACCATGGCTACATGTCGCCATCCCTGGATGAGCCCGTGGGAGGAGACTGAATGTTTCACGTACTACGACATGCTCACTCCTCACGAGATCTACGAGGTGGTGGGCTCTCAGCTGACGGAGGCAGACGTGGAGGTGCTGTCGTATATCCTGGACGAGATGTACCCCAACGAGCACCCCCTGGACCCCGAGCAGTGGACGGAGATGGCCAGGGCGCGCGACTCCGGGCTGCTGGAGGTAGATAGATAGATAGATAGATAGATAGATACTTTATTGATCCCCAAGGGGAAATTCAAGGTCCCAGCAGCTTAAGACACCACACACAACATACAGTACAATGTAAACAATGTAAACAGGAAAATTAAAAAGCAAATCAACAATCAACATGACTAAAGGAGCAGTAAAATACTATGGATAAGATGTGCATGAATGTACTGAGGATTGGTACTGTGAGCCAGTCTGAGGTGTGTGTCAAGTTGGTAGTGCAAATAAGTCCAACAGTGCAACAGTGCAAGATTAAATTCTAGTGACCAGTAATAAATATGTACAGTACAAAATGTAAGCATAATAATAATAATAACAGTACTAATATAAATATATGGACAATTAAAATAAACTTAACACAGTAATAATATAAGAGTTAGACATGAGGGTAGACATGTAAGCCATGCCATGTAAGTGTATAAGAGGGTGGAGGTGCAGATATACTATGCATAGAAGTCCAACCAGAGAGGGTTAAAGCGGAGCGAGAGGCGCAAACGTTCGATCATTTCCGCGTTCTGTCTTCACAAGGAGGAGGGGGGCTAAATCCCCCTTTAAGCAGACCTGCTAACATTCGAACTGAACTGCTTGCCGATCTGACAGAGATCGATATCCCACTATGACGTCTTTGCAACACGCCCCTTTAAGCAGACAGGAACTGTTCGAATTTTGCTTCCATAGAGATGCATTACGTTGCTCTATCTTGTCAGTAGTGAAGGATCTTCCATAGAGATGCATTATGTTGCTCTATCTTGTCAGTAGTGAAGGATCTTCCATAGAGATGCATTACGTTGCTCTATCTTGTCAGCAATGAAGGATCTTCCATAGAGATGCATTATGTTGCTCTATCTTGTCAGCAATGAAGGATCTTCCATAGAGATGCATTATGTTGCTCTATCTTGTCAGCAATGAAGGATCTTCCATAGAGATGCATTATGTTGCTCTATCTTGTCAGCAGTGAAGGATCTTCCATAGAGATGCATTACGTTGCTCTATCTTGTCAATAATTAAGGATCTTTGGTCCAACTCTCCTTTTCCCTTCAGGTGGTGGCGCCGGCGGACCCGCGGCTGGTGAGAGCTTGGCGGCGGGCGCGGGGGGGTCCCCGGGCGCGGGGTGGGGTGGGGGCGGCGTGTGCGTGTGCGTGTTCGGAGGTGGCGCGGCACCGGCCCAAGTGCGGCGTGGAGCTGCTGCTGGAGCTGGAGAGGCGGGGCCACCTGAGCGAGGGCAACCTGGAGCCCCTCCTACAGCTGCTGCGCGTCCTCACACGCCACGACCTGCTGCCCTTCGTCTCACGCAAGAAGAGGAGAACAGGTGCGTGTGTGTGTGTGTGTGTGTGTGTGTGTGTGTGTGTGTGTGTGTGTGTGTGTGTGTGTGTGTGTGTGTGTGTGCGCTGTGGTCCCCCACTGGCCTTGGTGTGTGTGTGTGTGTGTGTGT
>NC_084999.1:940333-972833 GCF_963854185.1 Sardina pilchardus | reverse complement strand
GGTCAAAGGACATCAATAGCATCATTAGCTTATCAATGCTATTGGCAGGTCAAAGGACATCAATAGCATCATTAGCTTATCAATGCTATTGGCAGGTCAAAGGACATCAATAGCATCATTGGCTTATCAATGCTATTGGCAGGTCAAAGGATATCATTTTGCTCAGAAATCATTCATGGTGGTGTGTATGATGTTGTAGCTATCGTGATGTGAGGTGAAAATAATTGTATTCATGGCCATAGATAGAGTAGGTCTTTGGCCATAGATAGAGTAGGTCTTTGGCCATAGATAGAGTAGGTCTTTATTGTCACTGTCACGGGTACCACCACATTTAAAGTGCTTTCCCATCGTTCATTAGCCTGGCTAACGCCTCCCACTTCTCAAATGAGACATGGTCTGGCAACCAGACGTTCATTTTCTCGTATTTGAAAAAATGCCCAGATCCGTTCATTGGGCGCCACGGATGTCAATCAAATGCGTCTCTGCATAGCTCTTCATGGTCTTGCTTTCTCCCCTGTTCTGTGATTGGCCTCCAACATCAGGCGAACATGGGGGCGTTAGTTTCCAGACTGCCTTAGCAGCGTGAAAGAAATCACCGCGCAAGGCAGTATGGGAAACCCAGGCTAATCGTTCATGTGTCTATATGTGAAATATCTGTTTTAAAAGTGACACGAATAAAGAACTAGAAGCGTTGACGTTGGTGCCCAGCCCTGCGAGTCTGCGTGCGTTTATGGCAGTTCTACCTCCCCAGCCTGTTGGGCATGACTAGGGGAACACTTGTTTAAAATAGCAGTGTCTTCCCCGCCCTATGTCAAATGCAGGCGGCAAGTGCAACTGTTCCCTTGCGGCTCTATTTGAACCTCATTCTGGCTCTGCTACTCCTTCTCATCCTGTCAGGGTGTCCGGTACACATATACATATTTAAGGCCTGCTTGGCCTTAACAACATCAACATGCTCTTAACAACATCACGACTGCCATGCGTATCCTGCATCAGTTTCGTGTGGCGGTCGAGCATGTCCTCAAAAACGACCGAAACGACACATACGCGAGGTGCAGTATTGGCATGAATGCCGAGGGCGATACGCGAAACACGAACTGGGGCTCAAAAGCATGACCTGACCTGGCTGTTGTTAAAACACTACATGTCCCAGCATGCCTGGCTGTGATCCATTTTGTTAGACACTAGACACAAGCTATTTGAAGGCTCTGTTTTGTGATGCACGTTTGTGTTCGACTGCAGGACTCCAGTACATTGCATTTAGCAGATGCGTTTGTGGTGGAAAGTCACTTGCATACAGTGCTCTGCCCTGTGCTCTTCAGTTAGCCTACTAGCTAGTTTTGTATTGAGCTCAATGAGACATACAGTGCTCTACCCTGTGCTCTTCAGTTAGCCTATTAGCTAGTTTTGTATTGAGCTGAATGAGACATATACCCTGTGCTCTTCAGTTAGCCTATTAGCTAGTTTTGTATTGAGCTCAATGAGCATGAAACCAGCTAATAGGCTAACTAAAAAAAAACAAAAAAAAAAAAAACACCATACCAATCTCTAAGTATGGCTATTTTAATTTCAAAGGCCAAGGTAACTTAAATCAGGATGCATAGTATCCTGGACCTTACAAGGGATTACTTTGTCCTCAGTGCTAACTCAGGGTTAAGTGCCTTGCTCAAGGGCACAACGGTGGAAGCCGGGAATTTAACCGACGACTTTCTGGCTACTGCATGCTAGCCAGGCTCCTTAACCACTACGCTACCACCGCGCAGTGTACCCTCTCTCATGGTGTACCCCCTCTCATGGAGGCAGCTCCGTGCAGTGTACCCTCTCTCATGGAGGCAGCTCCGCGCAGTGTACCCTCTCTCATGAAGGCAGCTCCGCGCAGTGTACCCTCTCTCATGGTGTACCCTCTCTCATGGAGGCAGCTCCACGCAGTGTACCCTCTCTCATGGTGTACCCTCTCTCATGGAGGCAGCTCCGCGCAGTGTACCCTCTCTCATGGTGTACCCTCTCTCATGGAGGCAGCTCCGCGCAGTCTCTCATGGTGTACCCCCTCTCATGGAGGCAGCTCCGTGCAGTGTACCCTCTCTCATGGAGGCAGCTCCACGCAGTGTACCCTCTCTCATGGTGTACCCTCTCTCATGGTGTACCTTCTCTCATGGAGGCAGCTCCGCGCAGTGTACCCTCTCTCATGGTGTACCCTCTCTCATGGTGTACCCTCTCTCATGGAGGCAGCTCCGCGCAGTGTACCCTCTCTCATGGTGTACCCTCTCTCATGGAGGCAGCTCCGTGCCAGGATGACGAGGCCCATCAGGGCTCATGCCCTTCATCAGAATTCATACACTTGCAGTCAGCGATTGCACAGGAAGTCATGTTCGTTTATGTTCATCACACTTTCCACTTCTCCTCTGCTGCGTGCATCCTGTTTTTTTTCCACATTTCTCCATCCATGTTTATGTGTCTCCACCCTGTCTGTCTGCCTGCCTGTCTGTCTGTCTCCACCCTGTCTGTTTGCCTGTCTTCCTGCCTGTCTGTCTCCACATCTCTCCCTGTGAACCCCCGCCCTTCTCTCTCTTCTCCCCGTCTCCCTGTCTGATCGTTCTCTCTCTCTTTGTGTGAGTTTTCAGTGTGAAGTGATGATTTTGTGTCATGTGCTTGTTTGACTCTTGTGGAAAGTTTCAGACACGTTTTTAAACCTGCTGCGTAGGCGTCCACTACCTCCTCATAGGCCCCCATGACTCAGAGACCGAGAGAGTGGGCTGTCCATAAACATGCCTGAATGCCTGAACAGAAATATCAGAAATATACAAATATCCTATAACCTGGCCCCTGACCCTTACAGACATATCAGCTTTCTTACACGTAGCATAGGGCTGTGCAACTCAGCTTCAATTATGAGTTCTAATGATTATGAAAATAACATAATTGAAATATTATTTTATTTTATTTTTCTGCATTCCATTTTGCAGGTAGTGTTCATGTTTTGTCTTGATTTAAGAATCCAGCTCATCCCTCTTATTTAATGAAGTGACTGTTTCATACATTTACTTTTTTTTAAATGATTTTTATTTGCCGTCCAGTTGGTTTAAATTCAAATCAGTATAACTCACAGTTAATTATTATAACGTTTAGGAAATGGGTGACGTTTCCAAAATCATTGAGTAATCATGTTGCATAAGCGTGATCTCAATATTGAACAGAATAATCGTGATCATGATTTTTTGCCACAGTCAAACAGCCCTTACTGACTAGAATGGAAGCAGTCTAACAGCCCTTACTGACTAGAACGGAAGCAGTCTAACAGCCCTTACTGACTAGAACGGAAGCAGTCTAACAGCCCTTACTGACTAGAACGGAAGCAGTTTCCTGCACTTTATATCTGGACAACAATTAACTACCGACTATCTTGTCATTCGGCTAATTGTTCTGTGTGACATTTTTTAAGGAAAATACTTCAAAATGATCTTGAGGACAACAGGATCTGGGAAACACTGATTGTAATTTTTTTCGCAATAGAATCAAACACCTAATCGATTAATTGAGAAAAGAATGGACAGATTAATCGACTATGAAAATAAACGATATGTGCAGCCCTGCCCAGATACAGTCCATAGTAACAGAACAGACTTGAGACACTCAAGCATAGCAACAGAGCAAACCTGAGGTACTCCATAGCAACAGAGCAGAACAGAGCAGACCTGAGACACTTCTCCAAGCCAAATGTCCGTATACCCACTGCAGTCTCACTTCCGCCAATACCGCCCTCTCAGCCCCTCCCCCTTTCCTCTCAGCCCCTCCCCCTTTCCTCTCAGCCCCTGTCTGATCCCTGACTTCTCCTTGGCCTTTGGATGACATGACCTACAACATTCCCACCTTCCGTAACAACATTCCCACCTTCCGTAGCAACATTCCCACCTTCCGTAACAACATTCCCATCTTCCGTAGCAACATCCCACCTTCCCTAACAACATCCCACCTTCCGTAGCAACATTCATCCGAGGGCTGTTCTAATAAGAACACAAAACCCATAAGCGTTCTAAAAGACCACTCAGATCATTTATACCCAGAACGGAACAGACTGTTTCTACTCAAACTCCCAGATAACCTCCATTCAGTTCAGTATGCACTCCTACACACACGGTTACCTCCAGCCACTCCAAGGCTACGGTGATGAGGCCGGCTCAGAGCGCGAGATTTAGGCATCGCTAGCCGCTGTAGAGCGCGAGATTTAGGCATCGCTAGCCGCTGCTGCGGATCATGATCCTCCACACCCAATCAGCTGAGGCGGCTGCAGTGCTGTGTCTGACCTCTAACCTTTTGAACTTTGACCTGTGAACCCTGTGCTACGTGCTCTGTGCTCTCTTGACTCCACATTTGATCCCAGCAGGTTGACTCAAGATTGCATAGGAAAATGGTGCAGAACGGATAGAGAGAGAGAGAGAAAGAGAGGGGGAGCAAGAGAGGGCGCGAGAGAGAAAGAGCGAGAGAGCGCTGCTCAAATGACCCTCAAATGACCCCCTCAGCTCTGTTCTCTCTGGCGATGGTGCTCTCTGGCGCCCCCCACAGCCCACTCCTACGCCACAGGTAAACCACAAACCAGCTGTTCATGTGCCTGTTCTCAATGCAACCTCCGCTCAGTGCTGCCTCCTTCTGGTCACTGTCTGTCCACACCTAGTCTCCCGGTGACCCCTGACCCTTGGCGAAAGGGTTGCGTAGGTCCCCAGGTTCTCAGAACTCAGCTAAAGAGTCGTTGGTGTATTCCTCAGAACTTTCCGGAAGGCCTTGATGTTCAAAAAGCGCACTATTAACACATTATGGTATCATTTGAATACTGCCCAGCCAAAACTCCTACTCCAACTACCTTGCCCACTAACAGGACAAGTACATGTTCAGCTGATCATTTGAATGCTTTCCTGCCAAAAACTCACAAGAAACGTCAACGATCAGGTGATAGAATACTACCGTGCCAAAACTCCTAGGAAACATCTACGTTATTGTGATCATTTGAATACTACCCTGCCAAAACTCCTAGGGAATGGCTACGCTCAGGCTGTAAATGAGGATGTAGCTGGAAGAGCTCCGCTGTTGCTAGAAGTCCGTTGAGAGCATGAGTGCTCTGAGGCTCTCGGCTCCCGCGCTGCCGTCTCGGCAGTTTGGAGACTTTCTGAGGAAACGCGGCCGTGCCACATCTCTGTGACCTTTACTGTATGAGTTCTGAGGAAAATGTCCCAACCAGTATAGAGCTTCAGCTCCTGCACGCCTCACTTCCTGTGTAGATATGTCACTTCCTATGGGAAAGATCAGATGCAGGGCTGATAAAATAAGAACACTGCATCTGTTAACCAATCAGATTGTCCAGATTGGATGTATTATCCAATCATTTTGTTGCACAGACCTTGTTGACCACTTCCTGTACTCATAATTCTGATCTATTCTCTTGTTGATAATATCAAAAGTTACATGTGACATGTCAAAAGCAGAGAGACCAAGTAACTCATCCCGTTCGGCCCTCCAGAAAACTGTTGATTTCCACAGACAATAACCTAAGCACCTGCTAAATGTCTTAACCCACCTGAGTAAACAAATGTGGTCAGAGCGTTATACTTGACAACAACAACAAGCATGGCTCTAAACTGATGCAGGCCCATGAGACTGGTTTGAGAATCTCTTTGTGAATCTGTTCCTGTGATGTTCTGCACTTTTCATTCCACTTTGACTGACAGGGAGGAGGCTAAAGCGCTAACCCCGCCGCTAACCCAGTGGATCTCTGGCCACCCCAGTGGGATCACACCAAGCTTTTTGGACTCATGGGTACTTTCACCATATAAACCTTCTCCTCACTGTTTATGTTTGACTCTGAGTGGACATCATGACCCTTCTCCTTACTGTTTATGTTAGACTCTGATTGGATATCGTAACCTTTCTGCCTTCTGTTACATCAGTAAATAGTATTGAAGTAAAACTGAGGTTGACAGAAACTGCTACCTAAGGATGACTATGCTAGCGCTAGCTGTAGTTGCCTTTAGCAGCAGCTGTTAGCTTTATTGACCCCTTGCCAATGATGTCACGGAAGTTCGCGCCACTGGACGGCAAGAAGACGAATCGAATCAATGGGTTCTGATGGGACGTATAGCATAGCTCAGAGATTATAGTGAAATGTAACCTTCATAATGCCCTTCCACCACTGCTAGCATGTTGTTTGTAATGAATCAACATCCGATTACTTGATACAGATATATTTTGCTTTGTTTTCTTGAGTGTTTCGGGAGTATTTCAACCACGATTGCACTGTCATCTGGTCCGTCCACTAAGCTCAGCAAGGGTTGTTATAGCAACCATAAACTCTGAATGGGACGGCGCGTTTAACGAGTTCAGTGCTAGGATAAATGTTAGCTAGGATAGCTAATAATAGTGTTCAATGACCGCTAACGTTATTTCATATACTGATATGTTTTGACTATGTTACATCTGCTAAGAGCATTACAAATAAAGTGTCCAAATCGGTCTGAAATATTTTAGCCCAGAAATACTTAATATGGGTGTTAATATACAGTAGGCTAATATTAACAGTAGACTACGATCTAGCTGCCCTATGTTAGTGCTGTTATCACTAGTTTAATAACTATGTAAATTTGCAATCACAACCCATTTCACCTTACAACACCACTGGCATGTTTATATGACTACCAGACGCTGACCAAAGTAATACATTGAACTACAAAATACGTTAGAGTGAAAGTGTTCACTTCTTCATAATGTAATTTGCCGTACATCTCTTATCTTTCTGCCGTCCAGCATGGTGCCGTCCGGCGCTGTCACGTCACTTTGTGACGTTTCAGCAAGGGGTGAATAGAACTATTGCTAGCTGCGATGAGCTCCTGTTAGCTCCAGAGAGCTATTACTATGTACTGCTAGCTATGATGAACTACTGTTAGCTCCTGTTAGCTCTAGAGAGCTATTTGGAACTACTGCTAGCTATGATGAACTACTGCTAGCTATTCTAATAGATTCTTGCTAAACTAATGATTGTAAGTGAGTGTGTAACTGAGATGTCCTGCTAGTCTTGCCTCATCAGGGTTCTGGGTAAAGCAGTTTTGGTCGGCTGGCCCTTTTAACTTGTAGCTCATATAAAGAAGCTAAATGCTAGTTGTTTTGACTAGCAGGCTAACTGGGGACATGTGATATGTAAATGTCGAATTAACTTAATCAAGGCCAATAGATCCCTGTGACTTCAAATACTTGAGATTCCTCAGCCTCTTCACTCCCTGTTAATGCTGCTGTCCCAAAATTGGCTGCCGGTCACCGGAGACCACTTATGACCTAGTCTTCAATAAATGAACAGAGCTATATGCCTCATAGATGTAGGTCAGTTTGGCAAACAGAGTGTTTATTACTTTGTTTATTACTATTTACTTATTTGGAGCTTCCCTCCTTGTAATATCCTGCATTCTGCAAAGCTCTTCCATTCGCTAGCAACACCAGCTGCTATTGAAGCGCTCTTGGAATGATAATTTGCACTGACTCAACATAAGCAAGAGAGGCATAAAGCAATTTCTAAATGTAGTCAGTCACAAGTGACAAATGGAGTCAGTGCTGTGTGCCTGTATGGAACAGTAATACTAGCCTGGGAAGACCTGCAGAGCACATTCAAATTTAGCAGGAGCTAGGCACCATAGGCCCCCATTGATCAGCCCAGACCAGAAGGTTCTTTCTCTTCAGTTGACACCTGGAGGTCTAAAGTGGTGTTACAACAGGACGGGCTTCTTTTTAAATTCGTGTCAAGATTTATTTACAAAACCTAACATTTCTTAAGCTGCATTCACATACGTCGCTACTCGCCCATCTCTGAGCGAGAACTGTCAATGTAAAGTGAATGTGTTCTAGCTGAATGTGGCCAGGACAGGCGATGCGAGGACTAGCGATGCGATGTGGGCGGGTACAAAGTTAAAATAATTTTAACTTCCAGCGATGCGAGTGAAGCGAGTACCAAATCAGAATGTAGAATAGAGATGATTGACAGTTAACGGAAGCGAGGAGCGATGTGCGAGTAGCGACGTATGTGAATGCCCCTTTAGGCTGGGTGAACCCTACCTGAACTTCCAGCGAATTTGGATTTCGCCCGGCAGCTCAAGCTGGAAACCTGCACATCTATCTCCTTTGTTCCCTGCCAGAACCTTTGGCTCCAATTAGAAACTAGCTTATCCAAAAGACGCACAGGATCGTTGGTCTGATAGGTTGAAGGACTATCCACGCCTCTCCTGCAGTAGAAACAAAGCGCAGCCTCTCTTAAAAGACTGAGCTTAGTATGGTGATAGCCAGACTAAACATTTTTCATATTTCAAGTCAAATATCTACAAATAGCTCCTTTAAAGTTTAGACATGAGGAAACTGCTGAAAACGTATACGTATGTGCTCAATGATAAGTATTTGTTCTAAATATTATTCAATCCCAAAGCGTTCAACTCCTCTCCACCAACCAGAAAACACTACATTTATTGTCTGTGGGAATTAACAGTTCAGCAGCGTATTACCGCTCAGGGAGGAGCCTGAAGAATCAGCAATGCTCCTCTGAGCAGCTGAACTATGTGTGAGGGACTCTGGCCTTGACGCTAACTATAGAAATGAGCCTTGACGCTAACTATAGAAATGAGCCTTGACGCTAACTATAGAAATGAGCAATGACGCTAATTATAGAAATGAGCCATAACCCTAACTCCCACTTACAGAATTGAGCCATAACCCTAACTGCCTGGCACCTATAGAAATGAGCCATGATGCTAACTATAGAAATGAGCCTTGACGCTAACTATAGAAATGAGCCATGACGCTAACTACAGAAATGAGCCATGACGCTAACTATAGAAATGAGCCATGACGCTAACTATAGAAATGAGCCATAACCCTAACTGCCACCTACAGAAATGAGCCATAACGCTAACTCCCACTTACAGAATTGAGCCATAACCCTAACTGTCTGGCACCTATAGAAATGAGCCATGACGCTAACTATAGAAATGAGCCTTGACGCTAACTATAGAAATGAGTCATAACCCTAACTACCACCTACAGAAATGAGCCATGACGCTAACTATAGTAATGAGCCATAACGCTAACTGCTATAGAAATGAGCTATAGCGCCAACTCCCACCACTTATACAAATGTGCTATAACGCTAACTCTCACCTATAGAAATGAGCCATGACGCTAATGCTAACTCCCACCACCTATACAAATGTGCCATATCGCTAACACCCACCTATAGAAGTGAGCCATAACGCTAACTGCTATAGAAATGAGCCATAACGCTAACTCTCACCTATAGAAATGAGCCATAACGCTAACTCTTATAGAAATGTGCTATAACGCTAACTCTCACCTATAGAAATGAGCCATAACGCTAACTCTCACCTATAGAAATGAGCCATAACGCTAACTCTCACCTATAGAAATGAGCCGTAACACTAACTCTTATATAAATGTGCTATAACGCTAACTCTCACCTATAGAAATGAAAATAACGCTAACTCTTATAGAAAAGAGCTATAACACGAACTCCCACTATAGAAATGAGCCATGACGCTAACTCCCACCTATAGAAATATAAGCTGTAGTCAACTCACTGCTACACAGCAAGGCCTATAATCCTAGACTTCAAGCTAGGTTTTAACTCTCAACTAAATGACCTGAACGCCATGGTGCTCTAACTCCCAACACCCGACTAAATGACCTGAACGCCATGGTCCTTAAAGCTGTAGGCTACTGGAGCAGTAGTCCTGTCTCTCCCGGCTCTGAGATGTGAGTGGGGTCATGACCCCCTTCTCAGGCTGCGTGGCCTTTAACCCCCATGAGAGTCCAGTCAGTCCTCTGCTCCACCTGTGTCGTGTCTCTGGTGCAAATGATGTCCATGTGTGCTCTGCCATTGCCTCTTTGCCTGCCTTGTTTTAACCAGAACCCAACCATGACAACAACAGTTCAACAGTTCAACCCAAAATGTGCTTCTGTTTCTCTCTCTCTGTGTTTGCAGTTTCAAAACAAAATGATTGCCTCATGCAAGTGTGTGTGTGTCAGGGACAACAACACACAGCTCGCTCGTTCTCACACACACGTCCAGGGAACGAGAGAATGAACTTGTCCAAAAACAGAGGTGTATCGAGCTCTCGTTCTCTCTCCCCCTGGTCGCTCTGTTGCTCAGCTCAACTCAAACGGATCTCTTTACGCTCAAAGCGCTCTGTGACCATGTGACCACGTGACCTTGTGACCTTGTGACTGCTCGGGCAACTCGTCATGCCCTCACAAAGGGGGAGCGGGGCCTGGATACTTACTTCTGATGTCACTGAGAACAAAGAGACTAAACCACAACATCAACAACAACAACAACAACAACAACAAACAAACAAACAAGAGGCGCTCCTGCTAGTGAAATGTGATGTGTAAGTGTGAGTGCACTGTGTCTCATGCTGCTCGATGAGGCTCTTCACTGCACGCGCTCAGCTCAACTCGCCTCAACTCCATTTTGGTTCCGGGTGTTCGTTTTCCACTGCAACAAAGTACCCCCGTAATCTAGCTGACTGCTATAGCAACGCTGAAGAACACAACTGTTACGTCAGTAAGGTCACCTGTTGGTATCATCTCAGCTCGCTTGGAACCTCAACAGAGGTGATACCAAAAATAGTACCAGGTACCAGGGGCCCGTTTTTGTTAGTGGAAAAGGAGAAAAGCGAGTAGAGTTGAGCTGACACGGTGCAGCGGAGAGGCCCCATCCCAGTGACTGGGCGCTAGCTGGGCGCTAGCTGGGCGCTAGCCGTAAACGCTACAGTGAATATGGCGGTGCCCCATGCCAGCCGGTCACCATGGTGACCCATGTCTGTGGGCACTGCGCATCTCTGTGTCCAAATCTGCTGTGTGTTCCAACTGTGTTCCCGAGATGCTTCCTGTACAACAGACACTGTGTGAAGTTTGCTTTTCAAAAGTGCCTAGAGGAGAACTTATAGAGCCCTGAATGTCCATAACGTAGCGTAGCGTAACAAAACAACAGAGGAGAGGTGGTAGGAATGTGATGCTTTGTCCAGACCGTGGTCCTCTGTGGGTCCTCTGAGTGTGTGGAAGCTGTTCACACAGAGTGTGTGTAACCTGTTCACACAGAGTGTGTGTAACCTGTTCACTGTGACCAAAGAAAGCTCTTCAACCCCCTGTGTGCTGCGTTTGTGTGTTCTCAACTCAACTCTACTGTTCTGCTCTGATCTGATCTGCTGACGCTGCAGACCGCTAGCTCTTCTGCCAGACCTAGAACAGGGACCTAGAACAGGGACCTAGAACAGGGACCTAGTACAGGGACCTAGAACAGGGACCTAGAACAGGGACCTAGAACAGGGACCTAGTACAGGGACCTAGAACAGGGACCTAGTACAGGGACCTAGAACAGGGACCTAGTACAGGGACCTAAAACAGGGACCGAGTACAGGGACCTAGAACAGGGACCTAGTACAGGGACCTAGAACAGGGACCTAGAACAGGGACCTAGAACAGGGACCGAGTACAGGGACCTAGAACAGGGACCTAGAACAGGAACCTAGTACAGGGACCTAGAACAGGGACCTAGAACAGGGACCTAGTACAGGGACCTAGAACAGGGACCTAGTACAGGGACCTAGAACAGGGACCTAGTACAGGGACCTAGAACAGGGACCTAGTACAGGGTTTACCAAGTTCTCCCTTGAGGGACGCCTTCAACGTTTCAATAGCTAGCATAATTAGCTCATCAATGCTCATCGCATGGCCAGTCTTCCTTTGACAGTTACAACAAAATATTTATTTTACCAGTAGATTGTTGTTCTCCCCTGTTAGAACAGCCGTGTGGTTCGAACACTTATGGTGCTGCTGTTCCCCTGTTAGAACGCCCATACATTTCCCCTGTTAGAACATCCATGCAGTTCCCCTGTTAGAACGCCCATACCTTTCCCCTGTTAGAACATCCATGCTGTTCCCCTGTTAGAACGCCCATACCTTTCCCCTGTTAGAACATCCATGCAGTTCCCCTGTTAGAACGCCCATACCTTTCCCCTGTTAGAACATCCATGCTGTTCCCCTGTTAGAACGCCCATACCTTTCCCCTGTTAGAACATCCATGCAGTTCCCCTGTTAGAACGCCCATACCTTTCCCCTGTTAGAACATCCATGCAGTTCCCCTGTTAGAACGCCTATCTCTTTAGATAGTGTTGTAGCATGCTATATAATATGCTATAGTCTAGCTATAGTGATCTCTTTAGATAGTGTTGTAGCATGCTATATAATATAGTCTAGCTATAGTGATCTCTTTAGATGGTGTTGTAGCATGCTATATAATATAGTCTAGCTATAGTGATCTCTTTAGATAGTGTTGTAGCATGCTATATAATATAGTCTGGCTATAGTTTTTGATTGAGCCAGTCCCAGATGTAGTCATGTCATCACAGTGCTTACCTGTTCAAATAGTTCTCTGCTGAAGTGCACAGGTGGGATGCTGTGTGGGGGGGGGGGGGGGAGGAAGGGGAGGCAGGGCCATGGTGGGGGGGGGGGGGTTGTGTTTCAGCCTCGTTCTGAAGATCCTCTGGTGATCCAGCTGCAGCTTTGTCCTCAGATCTGATCACATGACAGGAAATGACATCTGCCCCGACGCTGCACTAGCTCCTGTGTGTAAGCTCCCCCCTTCCTGTCTCCGTCGCATGTGCTAGTCTTCCGTGTGCTTCCCCAGTTGCTCCTCATCCCCAAACAGCACACACACACACACACACACACACACACACACACACACACACACACAACCCCTACAGCATCCCACCTGAAGGCAGAGGACATTGTCCATGACACTGCACTTTCGGCAGAGAACTATTTACCTTAGAGTGAGAATACTACAGCTAGACACTTAGTTCACAACTGAACACTATCTAAATGTCCACTCACTTGCTCCACACACCTGGCCATGTCCCCTCAGTCCCCCACACACACCTGGCCATGTCCTCTCAGTCCCACACACACACCTCCCCCACACACACCTGGCCCACACACACCTGGCCATGTCCACTCAGTCCCACACACACACCTGGCCCACACACACCTGGCCATGTCCACTCAGTCCCACACACACACCTGGGCATGTCCACTCAGTCCCACACACACACCTGGCCATGTCCACTCAGTCCCACACACACACCTGGCCCACACACACCTGGCCATGTCCACTCAGTCCCCCACACACACCTGGCCATGTCCCCTCAGTCCCACACACACACCTGGCCCACACACACACCTGGCCATGTCCACTCAGTCCCACACACACACCTCTCCCACACACACCTGGCCATGTCCACTCAGTCCCACACACACACCTCTCCCACACACACCTGGGCATGACCACTCAGTCCCCCACACACACCTGGCCATGTCCATTCAGTCCCCCCCTCCCCCGATGAAGTTGTCCCAGTCCCACTCCGGCCCTTGTCCCTACAGCAGTGCAGCTTGGAGCCCTCAAGGGGATGGACCCATGAGCCTACACACACACGCTTAAGGTACCGCCCACTCCCCACGGCGTCCATCTTAAAATGCTTCCTATAACGTCCCCCCCCACGGCGTCCACCTTAAGTACCGCCCACTCCCCACGGCATCCATCTTAAGGTACCGCCCCTCCCCACGGCATCCATCTTAAGGTACCGCCCCTCCCCACGGCATCCATCTTAAGTACCGCCCACTCCCCACAGCGTCCATCTTAAGTACCGCCCACTCCCCACAGCGTCCATCTTAAGTACCGCCCACTCCCCACAGCGTCCATCTTAAGTACCGCCCACTCCCCACAGCGTCCATCTTAAGTACCGCCCACTCCCCACCACGTCCATCTTAAGGTACCGCCCCTCCCCACGGCGTCCATCTTAAGGTACCGCCCACTCCCCACAGCGTCCATCTTAAGTACCGCCCACTCCCCACCACGTCCATCTTAAGGTACCGCCCCTCCCCACGGCGTCCATCTTAAGGTACCGCCCACTCCCCACAGCGTCCATCTTAAAATGCTTCCTATAACGTCCCCCCCCATGGCGTCCACTTTAAGGTGCCTCCTATAAGGTCCCCCATATCGTCCATTTTAAGGTACTTCCTATAACGTCCCCCCATGGCGTCCATAATAACGTGGTATTGCTGTGATTAAGAAACTGGGCTATCATGTAGTAGTCAGAAAGTTGTGGGTTCAATTCCCGTCTTCCAGCGTTGTGCCCTTGAGTAAGGCGTTAACCCTGAGTTGCTGTGGGCACAATGGCCAGTGTGATGTACATTATATTGCCAACAGTGTTGGGTCACCTGCCTTGACTCGCACATGAGCTGAAATGACACCCCATTCTTACTCCATGGGGTTTGATATGACGTTGGTGCACCCTTTGCAGCTATAACAACTTCAACTCTTCTGGGAAAGCCTTCCACAAGGTTTAGTGTGAGTGTGTCTATGGGCATTTTTTACCTTTCTTCAAGAAGCACATTTGTCAGGTCACACACTGATCTAAATCATCCCAAAGGTGTTCTTTTGGGTTGAGGTCAGGACTCTGTGCAGGCCAGTCAAGTTCATCCACACCAAACTCTGTCATCCATGTCTTTGTGGACCTTGCTTTGTGCACTGGTGCACAGTCATGTTGGATTAGGAAGTGGCCATCCCCAAACTGTTCCCACAAAGTTGGAGGCAGGAATTGTCCAAAATCTGTTGCTTAATGCTGAAGCATTCAGAGTTCCTTTCACTGGAACTAAGGGACCAAGTCCAGAGTGGGAGGGGCCAATGGGAGTGGCCCCTTCCTGTTCCAACATGACACTGCACCGGTGCACAAAGCAAGGTCCACAAAAACATGATGACAGTTTGGTGTGGAACAACTGGACTCAACTGCACAGAGTCCTGACCTCAACCCAACAGAACACTTTTGAGATGAATTAGAGCGGATACTGGCCCAATCGCAATGTCAGCCTTAAAGACTAGGACTAAGGACTCCCAGACATTCTCCTCGTCCAGCATCAGAGTGTGACCTCTCAAATGCGCCTCTGACAGAATAGTTAAAAATGTCCATAAACACACTCCTAACCTTGTAAAGCTGCAAAGGGTGAACCGATTTCATGCTGCCTGAATGTGCTGCCCATGCCCCCTCTGTCTTAATGCCCCCTCTGCCTTAATGCCCCCTCAGCCTTAATGCCCCCTCAGCCTTCATGCCCACTCAGCCTTCATGCCCACTCAGCCTTCATGCCCCCTCAGCCTTCATGCCCCCTCAGCCTTAATGCCCCCTCCGCTTCCATGCCCCCTCAGCCTTCATGCCCCCTCAGCCTTAATGCCCCCTCAGCCTTAATGCCCCCTCAGCCTTAATGCCCCCTCAGCCTTCATGCCCCCTCAGCCTTCATGCCCCCTCAGCCTTAATGCCCTCTCAGCCTTCATGCCCCCTCAGCCTTCATGCCCCCTCAGCCTTAATGCCCCCTCAGCCTTCATGCCCCCTCAGCCTTAATGCCCCTTCAGCCTTAATGCCCCCTCAGCCTTAATGCCCTCTCAGCCTTCATGCCCCCTCAGCCTTCATGCCCCCTCAGCCTTAATGCCCCCTCAGCCTTAATGCCCTCTCAGCCTTCATGCCCCCTCAGCCTTAATGCCCCCTCAGACTTCATGCCCCCTCAGCCTTAATGCCCCCTCAGCCTTAATGCCCACTCCGCTTCCATGCCCTCTCAGCCTTAATGCCCATCTTAATGCCCCATCTGTGTGCCCTCTGGGCCCTTACCCATCCTGACTTTTATTTCCACAATGACCTACAGATGCACTCCACCCCTTACACCAGACTGCTGCAATGCCCCGGTTTTAATGCCCCCTCTGTCTTAATGCCCCCTCTGTCTTAATGCCCCCTCTGTCTTAATACCCCTTCTGTCTTAATGCCCCCTCTGTCTTAATGCCACTGTCCCTGAGTGTCTGGATGATAATTAGCTATCTGAGCAGCAGTCTTGCAGAATGCCCTGGTACCATCACACACATACACATACACATACACACACACACACACACACACACACACACACTCTGCCAGTAGCACCCTGAGAGAGTTCAGAGCTCAGAGTTCAGTGTGTGTGTGTGTGTGTGTGTGTGTGTGTGTGTGTGTGTGTGGCAGGCCTGTGTCCAGGTTCTTGTTCCAAAGGTGCCCACTTCAGCTGGGCCCAACGCTATGCCCCCCAACATGCCCGAGGTCAAGGATGCCATGGCTCGTGTGTGTGTGTGTGTGATCAGTGTGTGTGGAGGGCAGAGCCCACAGGCCGCAGGTCTGCACAGAGCCCTTTACAGTTCAATCTGAAGCGTCCTGTGACTGGACACACTCCTCCCCCACCCACACTGACACTCTCTCCCTCTCTCTCCCATCCTCCCTCTCTCTCTCCCATCCTCCCTCTCTCTCCCATCCTACCTCTCTCTCTCTCCCATCCTCCCTCTCTCTCCCATCCTCCCTCTCTCTCTCTCCCATCCTCCCTCTCTCTCTCTCTCCCATCCTCCCTCTCTCTCCAATCCTCCTTCTCTCTCTCTCTCCCATCCTCCCTCTCTCTCTCTCCCATCCTCCCTCTCTCTCCCATCCTCCCTCTCTCTCTCTCCCATCCTCCCTCTCTCTCTCTCTCCCATCCTCCCTCTCTCTCCAATCCTCCTTCTCTCTCTCTCTCCCATCCTCCCTCTCTCTCCAATCCTCCCTCTCTCTCTCTCTCCCATCCTCCCTCTCTCTCTCTCCCTCTCCCTCTCTCTCCCTCTCTCTCTTAAAGTTGAGTATGCCTATTACAGACTGATAAGAAACATTGAGGGGTTTCTGGATGTGTGGGGGGTTGGGGGGTTGCTATGTGAGGGTTTGCGGGGGGGGGGGGGGGTGAGGTCTGTTTTAAGATATGATGTATTGGGGTTTTAATGTGTGAATGTATTTCTGAATGTTTTGGGGTTTTAATGTGTGAATGTATTTCTGAATGTTTGTAGTGTATTTGATTTATTTGAGGCACGCCATGATTTCATGGGTTAAGAAATGAACCTCTCTCTCTCTCTCCCTCTCTCTCCCATCCTCCCTCTCTCTCCCTCTCTCTCTCCCCCTCTCTCTCCCATCCTCTCTCTCTCTCCCATCCTCTCTCTCTCTCCCATCCTCCCTCTCTCTCTCTCCCATACCATTCTCCCCCTCCATCTTTACCATCTTTACCCTCCTCCCCTCCTCTCTCTTCACCTCTTTCCTCTCTCCTTTCTTCCTTCCTCTTCTCCTCTCTCATTTATCTCTTCATTTCTTATCTTTCCTCTCTTTCCCCATCCTTCTCTTTCATTCTCTTATTTATTCTGTTTCTCCAGATATCCGTCTGCGTGTGCGTCCCGAGTATTCCGAGCAGGAGTCCGTCCTGCGTGCGTCGGTCTCGTCCACTAAGCGGGAGCCGTTGGCACGGCAACTGGACCTGTTTGGCCGTGCCAACGCCATGCTGCGGGCGCGGGACCTCGGCTCCATCAACTGCGACATCAAGTTCTCCGAGGTGTGTGTGTGTGTGTGTGTGTGTGTGTGTGTGTGTGTGTGTGTGTGTGTGTGTGTGTGTGTGTGTGTGTGTGTGTGTGTGTGTGTGTGTGTGTGTGTGTGTGTGTGTGTGGCCAGTCACACCAGGTAATTGTGTGTGTGTGTGTGTGTGTGTGTGTGTGTGTGTGTGTGTGTGTGTGTGTGTGTGTGTGTGTGTCCAGTCACACCAGGTAATTGTGTGTGAGTGTGTGTGTGTGTGTGTGTGTGTGTGTGTGTGTCCAGTCACACCAGGTAATAATGTGTGAGTGTGTGTGTGTGTGTCCAGTCACACCAGGTAATTGTGTGTGTGTGTCCAGTCACACCAGGTCATTGTGTGTGAGTGTGTGTGTGTGTGTGTGTGTGTGTGTGTGTGTGTGTGTGTGTGTGTGTCCAGTCACACCAGGTAATAGTGTGTGAGTGTGTGTGTGTGTGTGTGTGTGTCCAGTCACACCAGGTAATTGTGTGTGTGTGTGTGTGTGTGTGTGTGTGTGTGTCCAGTCACACCAGGTCATTGTGTGTGTGTGTGTGTGTGTGTGTGTGTGTGTGTGTGTCCAGTCACACCAGGTCATTGCTTGTGTGTGTGTGTCCAGTCACACCAGGTGTGTGTGTGTAGGTGGCTTAGCTGGACGCGTTCTGGGCGGACTACCTGAGTGTGGTGCTGAGTGTGTGTGTGTGTGTGTGTGTGTGTGTGTGTGTGTGTGTGTGTGTGTGTGTGTGTGTGTGTGTACTGTAGGTGGCTAAGCTGGATGCGTTCTGGGCGGACTACCTGAGCGGGGCTCTGACTGTGTGTGTGTGTGTGTGTGTGTGTGTGTGTGTGTGTGTGTGTGTGTGTGTGTGTGTGTGTGTGTGTGTGTGTGTGTGTGTGTGTGTGTGTGTGTGTGTGTGTGTGTGTGTGTGTGTGTGTGTGTAGGTGGCTAAGCTGGATGCGTTCTGGGCGGACTACCTGAGTGGGGCTCTGACGGAGGCGCTGAAGGACGTGTTCCTGACGGACGCGCTGCGGAGAGCCGCTGGTCATCACCGCCTGCAGCTATTGGTCAGCGTGGACCAGGACGACTACGAGCACGGCCGCCGCGTTCTCATGGAGCAGGTGTGTGTGTGTGTGTGTGTGTGTGTGTGTGTGTGTGTGTGTCTGTGTGTGTGTGTGTGTGTGTCTGTGTGTGTGTCTGTGTGTGTGTGTGTGTGTGCGTGCGTATGTGCGTGCGTGTGTTTGTGTGTCCAGTCACACCAGATCAGTGTGTGTGACCATGCCGATCTTGGCCTCAGGTCAGTGTGTGTGTTTGTGTGTGTGTGTGTGTGTGTGTGTGCGCTATGTACTACGCACTATGTGTATTATACGGCTCTTCACAATGCGAGTAGAACGCTCCAGTGACTTGAATGGCATTTCCAGAAGTTCTAGCGGTCATCAAAATACTGACCGCTGTCAATGGCAACGGAGTTGGTGCTTCTAATTCAGGTCTTTCGTATCACTCCGCAATGGAATATCGTTGAAAGTGAAGGCAACATCTGAAACTGTCAAGTTGTATCTGTGTAACAAAGTATTTATTTTGTGAGCGCAAGCCATGAAATGGTAACTAAGTCATTGCTAAAGACACGTTGTGGTTATGTTTCTTCTCGTTTTGGCAAGTAGCCGTATAATAAGCAGGATAATGTATAGAATGCTGGTCATTATGTAAGAGATAATGTATAGAATGCTGGTCATTATGTAAGAGATAATGTAAGAGATAATGTACAGAATGCTGGTCATTATGTAAGGGATAATGTAAGAGATAATGTACAGAATGCTGGTCATTATGTAAGAAATAATGTAAGAGATAATGTACAGAATGCTGGTCATTATGTAAAGGCCATCGCCCACCAGAAGCGTACGCGCCGCGCCACGAAAAAAAATAGAATTCCATTGTTTTGAATGGAGCATCGCCCTGGAAACGACTGCCGCGCAGCAGCCGCACAGAGATAGAAAACGATTCTAAAATCCTGCGTGGCAAGCCCAGACCGCCGAACACCGCTTCTGGTGGGCGCTGGGCTTAAGAGATAATGTATAGAACGCTGGGCATTATGTAAGGGATAATGTATAGAACGCTGGTCATTATGTAAGGGATAATGTATAGAACGCTGGTCATTATCGGGAAAACAAGGACCTTCAGGGCGAAACAAGACTCCTCCTCGTCGTGTCAGGGTCCGGTTCGCCCTGTCGGTAGTTATTTTCCCGGTAATGACCAGCGTTCTATACATGATCTCTTACATAATGACCAGCGTTCTATACATGATCTCTTACATAATGACCAGCGTTCTATACATTATCCCTAACATTGTAACAATGGTGATGGTGATATTTACATCTCTGCCTCCTCTGTGTGTGTGTATCTGTGTTGTGTGTGTTGTGTGTGTTTGTCTATGTGTGTGTGTGTATCTGTGTTGTCCAGTTCCCAGCTCGAGGAGACGAAGCTCACTGGTGACGACACACACTGCGGGAGGAACGTTTATTTCTGACCTCTGACCTCTTCCATTGGTACCATGGTGACGATGATGATGATGACGAGATGCTGCATCATGTCAGACTACACCGGAGGCCAAACTGCTGTGTGTGTGTGTGTGTGTGTGTGTGTGTGTGTGTGTGTGTGTGTGTGTGTGTGTGTGTGTGGATGCATGCTGAGAGGCTGCATCATGTCAGACTACACCAAAAGGCCAAACTGTGTGTGTGTGACTGGATTTGGGGGTGGGGGGTGGGGGGGCGCACACACACACACACGCATGCCCTCACCCACATGCCAAAAATGATCACACACTCATGCACACAAACACATGTGACACAGGGATTCATGCTGATTTGTTATCCTTGAACTGTTTGGAGTGTGTGTGTGTGTGTGTGTGTGTGTGTGTGTGTGTGTATGTGTGTGTGTGTGTGTGTGTGTGTGTGGGCTGTGTGGTGAAACTACTGCAAAACTTCCACCAGATGAAGTCATTAACTGGAAGCAGGGCCAAGGGCCACTGGTGTGTGTGTGTGTGTGTGTATGTGTGTGTGTCTGGTGTGTGTGTGTGTGTGTGTGTGTGTGTGTGTGTGTGTGTGTGTGTGTGTGTGTGTCCTGTAATGGGGTAGGGCACTGGAAGAAACGTTGTTGTTCTGGTACAGCAGCTGTGTGTTGTGATTGGGGGACGTGAGGTCCTTTGTGTTTGAGTTGGGAATAACCGCCTTCGTCTCTGAGTGTGTGCTCAGTACTGCCCCCTGGAGGAGGGGCGCACCTCTCGCCTTCACGGTGCATTTCAACAGGAAAGAGTGATTGAAGGAGGATAGATGTCTTTGTTCTGGAAGTATAGAGGTTACATCTTTTGTCATCCCTTTTGTTGTACTTAATTAAATCTTAATTAAATATGTTTGTGTATGTTTAAAATCGTTTCAGATAAAGGAAGTCTTTATCAGCCAAACGAGTGACTTCTCTTCTTTGTGTCCATGTTTTTCTGAAGGGAACCAATTTAAACAGCATCTACTTTAGTGCTGTGTGATTTAGTGAGAGAAAGTTGAGAAAGTGAACTCAGTGGTAAACCTCCAAATAGAAGAGCTGTAGCCTACAACTTTATCCTAACAAAACAATGTAATTGAGCTCTTAGATGGATGGATGGATAGATAACTTTATTTAGTCCTGCTAAATAAGAAGTGTCCACAGGACCTAGCCCATATAAAACGTCTGCTTAACTGTGGCAGGGCCTTTAATAGCCTAGGTGATATTTGTAGCCTTACCTAGCCTAAATGTCAAATTGGATAGAAACTTTAAATATAGAGTATAGGCTAAAAAATGGCATGTCATGTCTTTTCTGAACATAGATGGATTTTTAAGAACTATTAGATTCAAATTTAATCCACACACCGCACATCCACATCGCTGCTTGACCTTTTAACTGATAGCGCAGACTACCCGAGCCTACAACATGGGTCCAGGCCTACTAACACTAATCTAGCTCATTAACAACAGCGTGTCTTTGTGATGAAGCTCCTAAAAGCTTTCATTTCATATTATGCGCATTTTACGGTTTCCTCGGTAACAAACGAATTCCAACCGGGTGTCATAATGACCAACGCAACACACTGTTCCACTCACGCTCCGTCTTAACGGCTAAAACTTTGTTATCGTCGGTTCTTATCTCTCGAGTGGCGATGGAGAACAGTCAGGGGGACAAAGTCCCCACAAAAATCGTGATCGGGCCGCCATTGCCCCCCGTAGGCGCGGTGTCTTTGAGCAGGCTGCGTGAGAGTCTGGAGCTGGGAGAATCGGTCGGGGACCCCAGCGCTCTTCTCCCCAGCCTAGATCAGCCGGACCCGCAGCAGGAAGTGTGCTCTGTCCGTCAAAACCGGCGCAACACTTCTGAGGTGTGTAAGGACCTGGAGGCCCAACTTCGAGGGCTGAGCACTGAAGATGCCCTGCTGCCTGAGGCGCTCACCGGAGACACAGAGACGCTCAGTACCGAGCTGGAGATCCCTGAGACGTTTACTGAGGCCGCTGTCCAAGGTGCTGAAGCTGGCGAGAGCCTCTCTGATCAGGCAGTGTCGCTGGGTGACAGGAGAGTTCTCTCTGGAGATGCGAAGGGCATGAAAGCGTCCTTCAGCCAGGACTTTGGTGAGCAGCGGTCTGCGGGGAGCCCTGTGCCTGAGCTGCCCCCACTGGAAGAGCCAGAGCTCTGGCTGCCCTCCGAGCAGTGGCCAGCTCCACCCTGCCGGCCCAGCGGAGACTCACACCCCGACTCAGACGCCGAATCAGACGCCAGCAGCGCGGTAAGCGACGATTACTCCTCTCCGTTCGAGGAACTGCTGCTGCCGCCGCCTTCGGACTTCGACTACCACGGGCTTCTGTCCGGCGCTCAGTGGACGCAGCAGGAGAGCGCTGCCCCGCGATGGCACGAGGTTGAGGCGGAGACGGAGGCGTGTGCCTCGAACAGTCCTCAGGCGGAGGAGAGCAGCGTTCCGGCCCTGCTGCAGGTTTCAGACGTCCAGCTCTGTGTCGTGGAGCAGCAGCCTGGTGCTGGCACCGTGGTGGGAGAAACTGCCCCACGCCAGCTGCTGTTCGAGCCCCAGTGGCCTGTCTCGGTCCTCGTGTCTGGCCTGGGCCCCCGGGTCGAGCTGGACGAGGAGATGGACACGGACGCGGACGACGCTGCCTTCGTGCCACAGGCCAGCGGCGAGGAGTGTGAGGAGGTGTGTGTTCCGGTCCAGGACTACGTCTGCCTGATGCCCCCGCCCGCGGACGCAGATGCCGACAAGAGCGCTGCCAACGCCTGGTGTTGCCCTGCCTTCTTCCTCTGCGCCAAGCGGGAGCCGCAGCAATGAACACTGTTGCTTTTTACCACTAACGTAAAAAAAAAATGCCCACGAAAGATATCTTTTATCATCATAGCTGGTTATGATGAAAACATAATTTAAATGTGGCTCCTTAGAGCAAGACAGATCAAATAAATACGATTGAATATACATATAGCCTACGAGTGTTCATTGATGTCTTTGGTGAGAAGTTTTATTTTTGGCTAGTTTGCACTTAGGCCTACTTATTGTCATTATAACGTAACGTAACATAAACATAAACATGAAAACAAACTTTGAACTTGAACATATACATGATGCTATTTATGGCTTGTGCAGACTACACGATTTCAGCCCTGATCGCCTAGTCTGACATGGTCAATCGTAAAAGATAATCGTGAAAGACAAAAAAAGTCGTGTAGTCTGTACAGGCCATTAGAGCTTAGTTAATTCTGATGGCTTTAAGACGTGTGAAAAGCAGCGCTCTTCAAGTGAAGTAGTAATTAAATTAAATGTAGCATACATACACAACCAATCGCGACATCCTACGCAAACCCTGACTAAACCTCTAATGTGCAGAAGGAACAACTGCTGTAGTGCGCCGCCCAAGAGGATGCCACCTGAACAAAAGCGCCTGAAGTGCTGTGGATGCGCCTATAGAGTAGGCTCGGGCCTAAAGTAACGCTCCTTGGACGGAGCCGCAAAGACGGGACTCTACCACCAGGGGGCAGAGTTGCTGTGTTTCTCGGTGCGCGTCTCAATAATTATATTCTGCGCAGACCAGACAACTGTGTCTGTGGGGTTTGCTTATCATATCAATGGCCTTTCTGGCGGTAAGCAACGCTGTTGTGCCGAGACTTCTGTCGGAACGACGCAGGCCTAACTGACTACGGCATTTCAGTAGCCAAGAACTTTAGCTGCTGGTGTGGCAACAACATAAAGATGTTCATGTGAAGGTCCGCCCACCCTCTTCTCCAAATCACTTTCCACCCCTCGCGCGCTATCCTTTCCTTTCAGCAGCACATCCAGCCTGTCGTCATGGTAACCAAGGGTCGAGGAGAAAGGACAATAACGGACTGTGTGCGCGCGAGCGCGCGCGCGCGTGTGTGTGTAGCCTACCTCACTAACCCCTTCAGTGTTTTGCTCTGTTCTACACCCCCCCCCCCTCCACACACACACACACACACACACACACAGACACACACACACACACTTCTGCCTCTCCGCGCGTCCCCATATCCTTCCTCCGTTATCTCTCTCTTGTTTTTCCTGGCTGCACGCGTGTTTGCCGAAGACGGTGGCTCGCTCGTCGCTGGAAACGCGGGTAACAAAATCTACCTACGGGGTGGGGGGGTTGATGCACACCTTGGTTTGCTGAATACTGAATACTGATAGGCTGTTTGCATATGCTTCCCTCCTCCCCTCTGCGTCATCCGTCCCTCCTCCTCTTCTTCTCTTCCTCTCATCCTCCCTTCCCTCTCTCTCTCTCCCTCTCTCCGCTAGGCTACTTCTGAATGTGTGATTGAATTCTGCCCTTTAGAACCTTTATGCTCCACAGCAGCAATGTAGCCTAGTCGGCGCACCGACTCATTTGTGTTTTTAGACGTCACGCGTCTGCTCCTCCCGGTCTACTCATCCCTCACGCGCTGCGGTGTGACCTATTATATGCATGGTGTGGTTCTGGAGTGTGTGTGTGTGTGTGTGTGTGTGTGTGTGTGTGTGTGTGTGTGTGTGTGTGTGTGTGTGTGTGTGTGTGTGTGTCTTTACCTGCGGTACTGCGGGAGCCGGGAACATAATACTGTGCGGTTGGGCACCAGGCGCGCACATTGCGGATGTTGTGCGCCGTTAACTGAGCCAACAGCACGACACAGGACACCACGCACCTTGTGTTTTGGAGCCATTGTGATACATTTTGAATTCCTAGTCAGCCATCAGTTCACTCTTAAAATGAACGTGCACACACACACACACACACACACACACACACACACACACACATTAGCACGCATCCCTGCGGTATGATCTTGGATCAATCGAGGTCGAGTTTTTTGTCCCTTGGTGAAGCCCTCAATGACCAGCACATAAAGAGGCTGCTGGTGGCACCCGCCGATACGGCTGATGTCCGACAAAAGCAACATCGATGTAGGCCTATCAGGCTGAGTTCATTATGAGCAACTCAGTTAAGAAGAGGGAATGCCACTGAGTTCATTATGAGTAAATCAATTCAGACGAGGGAATCCCACTGAGTTCATTAAGAGTAAATCAATTAAGACGAGGGAATCCCTGCGCCAAGAGATATTTTGGACGTCCAAATAGCCTGTGTTCAGTATGGACATCCACAGGACCTGTAACGTCCAAAAAAGGTGACCTAGTCCTGACGTCCAAATGCCTGAGCTGTGGGCATCGTCCTGCCTCCTCGTTAGACCAATCGCCCCCAAAGGCCACCGACGTCGATAAGACCAACCTAAAAAGGAAACTGCGCATGCACACTCTTAAAAAGGGTTCTTTGTGTTCTATATAGAACCACGCAGGCTTTAAAGAACATTTATGGGTTCCTTAACCATTTAATGGTGCCATATATATGAAGCATGCAATTTATAGCACCTTTTTTCTCTAAAAGTATGGGTCTATGATCCATGCTCAATGACGTGCCGTCACCAAACTAGTGAAACTCGTTTTCTACCAAATCGACCTGAAGGGGCACGCACGAAGAAAGATCCTCATCGCTGGAGACACACATGCTTCTGCGACATGTCACATTTGGGCGGCATTCACATGAACTCATTTAGCTGACGCGCTCATCCACATGGGGAATAAATAGCATTCGAGCTCCTGATCAAAAAGACAACCTGGAGTGACAATAAATAGGATCTCTGAAGTGCGACCTCCATAATAGCCTACCAAATAGGAACACCAGACACAAATAGCCTACCACCACAGTGTGTTCCTGATATCGTCGATATCGATCATTTAAATTAATAATAATAAAAAAAATAATTATGAATTGCTAAAAAAAAAAAAAAAAGCGGTGATAGGTATGTTTTCTTTAGCGATGTTTTCGCATGTTACGGTTAACCTATGTTCCTATTAAATTATGTACTGACTTATTGAAGTTGTTTTTACAAATGTTTTTAAATTAAAACCACCGTTGACTAACTAGTCTATATCACGCATCCCACAAATAGGCAGCCTAATGCAGTGTCTGTTCTATAAACAGGGTTGTAGACCTGTGTGTGAATGCGCGCTTTTTCCCGGGGATAGCGTTGTCTCTGTTTTCTGAAACGGGCTATAAAATGTGACTGGGTCACCTTTCCGATATATAGTGTACAGTACCGTATGTCCATAATATGTGTAGGCTACAGGCACCATCATGTCTGTATAATATCGGCTAAAATACCAATTTCATGCCCATATGCAAATGCTCAAATTAGCCTATTCGCAACATTATGAATGTCTTCAAAGATGAGTAGCCTACAGGCTATAGGCTAGTGTAGGCTATTGTGTTCACACGGAACATTCTAAAAATGAGTAGGCTACTCATGAATAGCCTGTGATTTTTAATCAAGATAGACTATATATTTTCAGGAACATTGAAGAACATTTAAAGTGATAAAATAGCCTAGGCTACGCCTTGAGTTATAAATATAATTTTAAATGATAGCCTACTCAAAACGCTTAAGAGCCTTCCCCATAGGCTACCTATCAGTCTATCCGGTTTTCATCAAGTTGTCGGCCTATACAATGAAATTAAAATGCACGGTTCTTTTATTGCATAGGCCTAGGATAGCCTACTTTTGTTGAACATGGCTAATGTAATATGTCTATTTGAAAAGATTTATTCACGTAATGTAGATATTAATTTATATTTAAAAACCTTACGTATAGCCTAAATATAACATGATTGTCTTCTACGAATGTAATTATCCATGCCATATCTTTCCAGCCTTCAGATAGGCATGATGATGCGAGCGGAGAGGCTCATATCATAACCGGAATATTCGTTTCGTGCACAATTTGTTTTCAACAGGCTACCTTGCTATTCGTGCTAAAATCTACACAAATGTATTTTTTTTAATGTAGGCTAATGTTTCCTTATTTGTTTATATCAAAGACCATTTTCAGCGGTGCGTGTGAATTTCCAGTGGTGCGCGCAGGTCTTCCATTTGATTGCGCTGCCTCGCGTTCATTTACTCCAACAAATAAGATGCTTCTTTGCGGCTACGTGTTGTCTAAATTATTCTAACTATTCCTACTATTACAATTAGTATTACTCCTGTTATTACATTTTAAACATTTTAAAACCAACATTTTAAATGTTTGAACATTCAAGGGGGCGGCTATTTGAACAAACAGAAATAACAGAAATGTGTTCTGTTGATTGGCAAGTGTGTGTGTGTGTGTGTGTGTGTGTGTGTGTGTGTGTGTGTGTGTGTGTGTGTGTGTGTGTGTGTGTGTGTGTGTGTGTGTGTGTGTGTGTGTGTGTGTGTGTGTGTGTGTGTGTGTGTTGTGTGTTTTCTGTTGATTGATAACTGCAGAAAAACGGGAGAACTCACGCCTCACCGAGAGCACAAGGTGCGCGTGTTGTGCTGCGACCATTGAGCAGATTACAGATGAGCGCTCGAGACGTTCTGACTGCAGAACTTTTGTCATGATGGCAGCAGTGTGTGTGTGTGTGTGTGTGTGTGTGTGTGTGTTAATGTGCAGATTGTCGTCGACTCATCGTGACATATAGGCTGAGTGTGTTGGCCAAGTGTACCACCGTGACCCCTGGGCGGGTTTGACCTCTCGCCAGGCGGCACAGACGGCTCGACGCGACCCCGTAGCGGCTGGCGCATTGTGACGCCCGCGACCCCGCGGTCAAGGGCCAGCTGGCCAGTCGCGGAGATCAAGCGGACAGATTGCGACTGAGCGGCGCGATGTTTTTAGCAGCCGGGAGAGTTGCGTCTTAATCAAACGAGCCGAAAACAGCTAGAGAGACCGTCAAAGGTTCCCTCTAATTCAAATGAGTTTAATATAATATAATAATAATAGTAGTTATATAAAATAATGATAGTTATAGGCTATAATAATAATAATAATAATAATAATAATAATAAAAATATAATAGCCTAATCGTTTATTATTGCTATTATTATTATTATTATTATCATTATTATTATTAGACTAATAATAGCTGTAGTAAAATGTTATGTTTAGGCTATAGTGTGAATTAGTGGATACTGTATATGGATAGTTAGATGCCATTATTTATTTGGTCGCAGCTGTCCAAGAAGGCAATAAAAGAGTAAAGAAATAGATGAATAGCTAAATCAGAAATAGAATATACTTTTTTGATCCCGTGAGAGAAATTCGTTTCTCTGCATTTAACCCAATTTAACCGAATTAGTGAACACACACAGCACACACACAGTGAGGTGAATCACACACTAACTCAGAGCAGTGAGCTGCCTGCCCAACCAGCGGCGCTCGGGGAGCAGTGAGGGGTTAGGTGGCTTACTCAAGGGCACTTCAGCCATGGTGGACTGGTCGGGGATCGAACCGGCAACCCTCCGGTTACAAGCCCGAAGCCCTAACCAGTACACCAATAGGCGCCATGGCTACATGGAGGGGGCCTCATGCTAATGGCTGCTTGTGGATATCCAGGCTGGAGAACATCAGATCTCATCTGAGACGTGGCACTGACGGCTTCCTCTTGATTTGGAGTCTTTTACAATCCTAAGCTCTCATTGGCCGGTTTAGTTCAGAGTTCAAAGTTGACTTATTTTTATTTTTTATTTTTTTATTGATTTGTAGTGTTCTAATCATGTTTGTAATTGATTTGTAGTGTGATCATGTTTGTAATTGATTTGTAGTGTTCTAATCATGTTTGTAATTGATTTGTAGTGTAATCATGTTTGTAATTGATTTGTAGTGTTCTAATCATGTTTGTAATTGATTTGTAGTGTGATCATGTTTGTAATTGATTTGTAGTGTGATCATGTTTGTAATTGATTTGTAGTGTGATCATGTTTGTAATTGATTTGTAGTGTTCTAATCATGTTTGTAATTGATTTGTAGTGTGATCATGTTTGTAATTGATTTGTAGTGTGATCATGTTTGTAATTGATTTGTAGTGTGATCATGTTTGTAATTGATTTGTAGTGTGATCATGTTTGTAATTGATTTGTAGTGTTCTAATCATGTTTGTAATTGATTTGTAGTGTGATCATGTTTGTAATTGATTTGTAGTGTGATCATGTTTGTAATTGATTTGTAGTGTGATCATGTTTGTAATTGATTTGTAGTTTTCTAATCATGTCTTGTGTCTGCAGAAGCCCTCAGTAGCAGGACTAAGCAGGACCTTCACGGCAGGACTGAGTTCATCTGTAATATGGACACACTGAGTGTGTGTGTGTGTGTGTGTGTGTGTGTGTGTGTGTGTGTGTGTGTGTGTGTGTGTGTGTGTGTGTGTGTGTGTGTGTGTGTGTGTGTGTGTGTGTGTGTGCGTGTGTGTGTGTGTCGGCAGGACTGAGTTCATATGGACACGCTGAGTGTGTGTGTGTATGTGTGTGTGTTCGTGTGTGTGTGTGTGTGTGTGTGAATTGAGTTTAGTTTGGTTTAGTCTGACCAAGACGGTTGAGGCTGCCAGAGTTGTATGTGTGTGTGTGAGGGGGGGGGGTGGTTAGGCTATGATCAAGCACATAGGTGAAAGGTCACCTTCATCCCAGACAGATGACCCCTCCCTGACCCCTGAACCCTGACCCCTGTCTGACTGTAGGGGCCCCAGAGGTCCTGCAGCTTTGGGGGAGGAGAGGAAGACGAGAGAGAGAGGGATGAGGGAGGGAGGAGAGGAGAGAGGGATGAGTGCATCTCTTCCTCCCGTCTAGCTGCTGCACTTCTCCCGGTCACCAGCGTGGGGCAGCACAGAGCTCTGTCTCTGGACACACTGTAGAAGTTGGCTAGCGGTAGCAAGGAAGCTAATTACGCTCAGTCACAGTGTGCACTACTTGATGGAGATATACAGGCCTTTATGCCCCAATTAAGTTGATTTGGCAAATACACAACAATTCATGTTCAAAGAAACAACAAGGTCACAAAGACATCATTTATTTCCTGCTTCCATGCTAACATTACATGTATCCAAGCCGCCTGGCTAAGCTTACAATGAAATACAATGTCTGAAAATGCTAGCTAGCTGTCGGACTCGGAAAGGTAAAAAGTGTGTGTGTTTAAACTGAGACACACACACAAACAGACACACAGACCAAGTTCGTTTATGACCTACAGTCTGTAGCCGTTAACTGACTGCACAGATAGCCGGCGATTCACGGGCTTTTAGGCGGCTAGTCCCGATTGTACTCACTGATAGCCGGCTAATCGACGGGGTGATTTACGCTGCCAATTGTCCTCCCCTGGGGGTACACATATCGCCGGGGTGACTGCAGTGAGGACGCGAGGCGGATATGCGGCGGCTTTGCTGAGACATGGGCGGAGCTGTCAACATTAACAACGAGAGTTGTGCACACACTGCTGCAAGATTTAAAATCAGCAAACAGCTGACTGTATGCTGAGCACAGCTGTCAGATCATCATCATACTGTTCACATATTAACACTGCTCCTTGTGGTCTATCTACACACTGTTCAAATGTCAATGGCAATTAAATCGCCAAACATCTCAGCATTTATTTATTAATTTGGTAACATATTGGGAAAAACATAGCCTAGGCTATCCTGCTTTATAAATCTACAGCCAGGATAGCTAGACCTTGGCTAGCTTGCTCAAATAACCATTGACAACGTATTTCGTTAAAGCATGTAGGCTAGGCCTATATCATACCCACCCTAAGGTTTAAGAAACATGCAACGTTGTCCAATTTTAGTTTAATGCATTTTTCTGAATTGGAGAGGTCTCCTTATGAGGTAGGCTCTGCATTTTAAATGGCTAATCGCTAGTCGCGATTAGCATCGTTGGTTTAAACTTTGCAGAGCTGTTTTGTTGTTATCACAAAAATACTGATTGTAACTGCTGTTAGGAAGACAGTTTGGAACCTGGCAGACGTGAGGCAGTGAAAGGTATAATGCATAGTCCAAGCGGAATGAGTGGAGAGTTGATATTGTGACGAGGCAAGAATTACTCTGTTAGGAAATGTTTATTACCAGATGAATATGAGGAATGACATTACATGGAAGTGGCCTGTTTAAGATCCCCGTGGCTATATCCCACAACATGGGTGGCATCCCGTAACATAAACCCCTTATCCCACAACACATCAGCTGACTAGTCTAGTACACCTATATAATGCGTAACCGTCAACTATCTTATGACAACAGGCTGCTTCATCATCTTAGCCGTAGGCTACATTTCCCCCTTGCATGAACGTAACACAAGCATATCCGAGCCGCGCTAGCTAGCAAGTCTAGCTAGCCACAAACAACAGTGCATACAGATCTGTATAGAACAGGTGCATACTGCATAGGCTACTAATGACACTTTTTTACGGTCAGTGAATAGCACCGAGTGAAAATCAATGTTTGCTTTATATCTAGTGACAGTGGTGATGTCGTCAGTTTGGATAAGTAGAGTTAAACTTAGTCAGAAGATCTAGAAATATCAAATGGAGGAGCAGAGAACTTGACAGAGAGCTGCACCGCTGTTTTGAGAATGACAGTAGTGTCACGAGACTTCGACGCCTATGTTGTTGTACGTCACTGTTCAACTTCACACCCAGTTCTTACATGTTTACGCCTACACCGAGGCGGCTTTGGAATATCGCGCCTCTTGTCCTCACTGACCTAGCCGGGGAATGGCCAGTTAAACCTAGCCGCGGATGAGGCGGCGTTCAGTCAGTTAACGGCTTGTGTTGATTCATGCAGCAATGTTCTTCCAGAAACCTCTTACAGTAATCAGACACGTTTTCATACGAATGTCTTTTAATCACATACATGTTGATCTGTTTTAAGCACACACGTTTTCAAATCAATTCACACACACACGCCCATACACAGACACACACACACACACAGAGACACACACACTCACACACACACACACACACACACACACACACACACACATACACTCTCTCACACACAGACACACACACACACACACACACACACACACACTCACTCACACACAGACACACACACACACACACACAGACACACAGACACACACACACTCTCTCACACACAGACACACACACACACACTCACTCACACACAGACACACACACACGCACTCACACACACACAGACAGTCTCTGCTCCTAAGCCTGTTGTGATGGTCACTCTCTCTATCTGCCCCTCACACACGTGTACACATACTGTACTGTACACACACACACACACACACACACACACACACACACACACATATACATACACACGTGCTCACACACACACACACACACACACACACACACACACACACACACACACATTGATAATAGGAGAGAATCAGCTGAAATGGTAGGCTGTTTACAGTTTTTTCCAATCGCTTACACACAATTTTGAAAATGGGGCTCTTTTTGTCTAAACACATCACACAATTAACCAAACACAACACCCTATCAGCAGAACATAACAGATTGTTTGCAAAATGAAATATTTCTGTCAAAACAATAAACACATCGATAAAACCTTATACTGTTCTCATATCACTAACACATTCTTTGAATGATTCTACACTGTGTCCATCTTATACACACC
>NC_084999.1:900197-902697 GCF_963854185.1 Sardina pilchardus | reverse complement strand
TGATTCATTCATCTCTCTCAGACCAGCTCTATATCTGGCTTTACCAGAACTCTCTCTGCACTGACACACTCTCACACACACACACACACACACACACACACACACACACACACACAGACACACACACACACACAGCGGAAGATACCCTAACATACACGTGCACACACACAGACACACACACACACACACACACACACACACACACAGCGGAAGATACCCTAACATACACGTGCACACACACACACACACACACACACACACACACACACACACACACACACACATACACACACGCACACACACACACACACACACACACACACACACACACACACACACACACACACACACACACACACACACACACACACACATACAGTACACACACACATACACACACACACACACACACACACACTGTCTAGCCTAGCAGCTAACTATGCCCACTATGGGCTAACTGCAGTTACTAACGCTCACAACAGACCTCACACACACACACACACCTCACACACACACACACACACACACACACACACACACACACACACACACACACACACACACACACACACAACAGACCTCACACAAACACACACACACACACACACTCACACACACACACACACACACACCTCACACAGAGATCTTTTCCCAGCGTGCCACAACCCAAAAGAGTGGGCTGCTCAATAATTATTATTTTACTAACATGATGACATATTATATTATTTCATGGCTCTTCAGAGTGCTGCTGAAAGCTCCATGCACATGAATGGTCCCAACGTTCGGATATAGATTGTAATGCCTTAATTCAAAAAATGAGTTTGCATTGAGCTCAATGAGCATCAAACAGGCTAATAGGCTAACTGGAAAAAGCACCATGCCAATCTCTAGCTATGGTGAAGGGTATGTGATGATGTGGGGCTATTTTAATTCCAAAGGCCAAGGGAACTTTATCAGGATGCATAATATCCTGGATCCATGAAATAGCTGGCCTTTAAACATAAAAACATTTTAAAAATCCTCCTGCTCCTATGGGAATTTAACATAGGGGTCAATTACTTATGCTCCCTGTATTTAAGGAAGAACATTTATCTATTTACGATACATTCTTCAATCACAAAGAAAATTAGTGTCCTTAGCGGTTTGATTTTTACTCCTTTTTTTAATAAAGGCATTACAATCAATTCTCAAAAGATGATTTTATATTCCTCTTTTTAGTCAACTTTAGCATGGGTATGAATACTTACTATAGCCACTGTATATATACACACACATGAATGGGCCCTCCCAACGTTCTGAGGCTGTTAAATCTATGTAATGACCGCTGCAAAGTATGTAATGACGGCTGTCAGTAGCAACAGGTTTTGTGCTTTTAATTCAGGTCTTTCATATCAATCCACAACAAGTCTGTCTGGTTATTGCAATGGAATTTTATTGAAAGTGAAACTCAGCTAGTAAGACGTTGCCATAACACCTGAAACTGTCAAGCTCTATATGTGTGGTGAACTATTTATTTTGTCAGTGGAAGCCATGAAACAGTAGCAAAAACATTTTAAATACCCATTGTGATATGCTTCTTTTCTCGTTTAAGCAAGAACGATGATGCTATATTATTATATAATAATCGCCCAACTGAATGCTTATTTCATACGTAACAGTGGGAGCCTGGCAGGGGTGATGCTATGTTTTGTGCTGTGCTGTGCTGTGCTGTGCTGTGCTGTGTTGTTTTGTGCTGTGCTGTGCTGTGCTGTGCTGTGCTGTGTTGTGCTGTGCTGTGCTGTGCTGTGCTGTGCTGTGCTGTGCTGTGCTGTGTTGTGTTGTGCTGTGCTGTGCTGTGCTGTGCTGTGCTGTGTTGTGTTGTTCTGTGCTGTTCTGTGCTGTGCTGTGCTGTGCTGTGTTGTGTTGTGCTGTGCTGTGCTGTGCTGTGCTGTGTTGTGCTGTGCTGTGCTGTGCTGTGTTGTGCTGTGCTGTGCTGTGTGTGCTGTGCTGTGCTGTGCTGTGTTGTGCTGTGCTGTGCTGTGCTGTGCTGTGCTGTGCTGTGCTGTGCTGTGTTGTGTTGTGTTGTGTTGTGCTGTGCTGTGCTGTGCTGTGCTGTGCTGTGTTGTGCTGTGCTGTGCTGTGCTGTGCTGTGCTGACGAGGGCACAGTTTCGTGGGGAAAGGAGGTTTATGCAAATAGTTCTTTTATTTTGATATTATTGAGCTGCATATTGATGGACTTGTTGCATGATTGAGAAGAATAATGAAGCAGCTTGGCCTGAGTGTGCTTATGAAGGAGTCGCTACATTGTTGGGAATATGGAAGGAACTTTGGGAATAAGGAAGGAACTTTTGGAACCCCATTCCAGGCCGAGAGTCTGGGGCCAGGAGCATTAGGAAAATGAGCATTGTGTGTGTGTGTGTGTGTGTGTGTGTGTGTGTGTGTGTGTGTGTGTGTGTGAGAGAGAGAGAGAGAGAGAGAGAGAGAATGGGTGCAATCAAGACCTATTTTGTACTTATCTCT
>NC_084999.1:880197-895197 GCF_963854185.1 Sardina pilchardus | reverse complement strand
CATACTCAAGTCATGACTTCAAAGAGTTTATTTCAGCAATGAATTTTGCAAAACCATAATACATTGTAGCGCCTTGTTGCCATGGGTAGCTATCCTGAGTTCTTTAAAGTATTAAATAAACAAATTAATCCAAGCGTTCATTCATCACCTCTATTTGAAATATAACCACTTAGCTTAGTGATCCCTAAATTATATGCAAATTCTATTTACTCTTATTTACACATTCACAGTGGTGGACGAAGTACATTGATTATGTACTTAAGTGAAAGTATAGATACCTTGTGTCAAATATTACTTGAGTAAAAGTGAAAGTACCCACTTTGAATTTTCACTTAAGTAGAAGTATAAAAGTATTTGCCTTCACATATACTTAAGTATTAAAAGTAAAAGTACTTCAATGAATTATGGTTCTAATGGCTTAATTATAATTATAATTTATCATTTCCACATCAAAGCTCCTGCTAAATCAGCTTACCGGTATATAAGGTGAACTACTAATGCCACTCTTCAAATAGTTTCTTACATTTCTCTATTTGCTTAGAAGCTATCTACAGTGGGGAGAACATGTATTTGATACCATGCTGTAGTTGCCTAAAAAAAGAAATATAAAATCATCATTTGACAATTGATCTTAATGCCTTAATTCAAAAAATGAGTAAAAATCAAACTGCAAACAAACAGATTGCCATGGTAGTTTTTCCAGTAGGCCTATTAGCCTGCCTGTTTGATGCTCATTGAGCTCAATGCAGGCCTATACTGGAAAAAGCACCATGCCAATCTCTAGCTGTGGTGAAGGGTATGATGATGTGGGGCTATTTTAATTCCAACGACCAAGGGAATGGGAAAAGGGAATTTATCAGGATGCATATATCCTGGATCCATGAAATAGCTGTCCTTTAAAAATAAAAATCTACCTGCCCCTGTGTTAAATTCCCATAGGGTTACATAGGGGCTCAAATACTTCCTTCCCCCTAGCATTTAGGAAGAACATTTATTTATTTACGATACATTCTTCAATCACAAAGAGAATTGGTGTCCTTAGCCCCCCCCCCCCCCCATTATGATAATAATGACAACGTAATTTTGTTGTAGAAAATACATTTGTTAAGAACTATGATGCTGTTTGATTAATTTATAAATGGTACACTGTCACTTTAAGACTTGCTGCCCTTTATAAAGCGGAGATATCAGTTATCAATGCACTCTCTCCCTTTCATGCATGCTCACACGTTCCCAATTATGTTATGAGTAACGTTATGAGTAACAAACGCGTAAATTGGATTTGCTGCAATAGAGATTTCAAAGAGTAGGCTTTCATCTCTATGTAACATTGATATTGACATTGTAAATGTAAACGTTCTCTAAGAAGAGTGTTAGTTTGCAGTAATGTTAACCATTTTGGCAAAAAATGGAACGAGAGGGTTTTCATAAATATAACGGAGTAAAAGTACGAATTTTCACTTAAAAATGTAGTAAAGTCAAAGTACAAAGTCTCACCAAATATAAATACTTAAGTAAAGTACAGATACATCAATATGCTACTTAAGTACTGTAACGAATTACATGTACTTCTTCGTTACTGTCCACCACTGCACATTCATCACACATGCACTCAATCTTCAATAGTTTTCAATAGGCTAACTTTCAGTTTCAGGTATCAAATGTAATACAACCAACATCCAAGCAAACAATGGTTTTCTTTTCCATCAAAATAAAATATCAAACCCTATACTATAGCCGGCAGTTATTAAGTAAATAAATAAAAAATGAGTAGGCTACCCAACCAGCTGTCAGAGTTCGTGTGGCAGGCCTGTAATGTTGCTGGTGTGCGTTGAAGCCTAAAACCAAAATGGCTCTTTCACGCCACTCCAGCACATAGCTCCGGCAGCGCAACAAAGAAAACTCAGCGTGTAGGCTAGATGTAATGGATGGACCAGATGGACAGAAGTCTTCAGCAAGGCTCTTGTAGGTTCCAAGAGAGAGTGGCCGTGCAGGCTTTAACGCAAAGTCATTGACAAGTCGCATCGTGCTAGCAGCTAGCTAGGTCTTGCTGACTAGCTGAAGGCTTTATACTCGTAGGAAATTCTCGTCTCGAAGTTTTCACTTCCAACACAACTTCCCTGTCTAGCAGTAATGTTTAAGTAAGTGTTATACCCACTAAACACAAAGGCTATATTTGTTTTTATTTGTTTAACCTTTCCCTCTCAGCAGTCATTCTCCCTTCTTCTCCCTGGTGTTGTTTCTTATTTCCTGATTACCCTTGACCTCTAGCTGAATTCTCATTGGCTCAAATAATACAAATGTAACATAAACTACACATTTCCATCCTTTTCACTTTTAGAATCAAAACATAATATCTTGACAACATTTCAGTAACTAGGAAATTATAAACAAAATATATTCATAGCCTACCCATAGGCCTTCTGGAAACGTTGACTCTTGTGCACGCAACTCATGTTTATTAAATTTCATGGTTATGCATTGCTTTAGATTAATATTTAGTTTATAATTTCCTAGTTACTGAAATGTTGTAAAGATATTATGTTTTGATTCTAAAAGTGAAAAGAATGGAAATGTGTAGTTTGTTACATTTGTATTGTTTGAGCCAATGACAATTGACCTAGAGGTCAAGGGTAATCAGGAAATAAGAAACAACACCAGGGAGAAGAAGGGAGAAGAAGGGAGAAGACAACTGCCGAGCGGGAAAGGTTTACCGCAGACTAACACAATTATAGCCTTTGTGTTTAGTGGGTAAAACACTTACTTAAACATTACTGCTAGACGGTGAAGTTGTGTTGGAAGTGAAAACTTTGAGACGAGAATTTCCCACGAGTATAAAGCCTTCAGCTAGTCAGCAAGACCTAGCTAGCTGCTAGCACAATGCGACTTGTCAATGACTTTGCGTGAGAGAGCCTGCACGGCCACTCTCTTGGAACCTCCACGAGCCTCGCTGAAGACGTCTGTCCATCTGGTCCATCCATTACATCTAGCCTACACGCTGAGTTTTCTTTGTTGCGCTGCCAGAGCTATGTGCTGGAGTGGCGTGAAAGAGCCGTTTTGGTTTTAGGCTTCAACGCACACCAGCAACGTTACAGGCCTGCCACACGAACTCTGACAGCTGGTTGGGTAGCCTACTCATTTTTTTTATTTATTTACTTAATAACTGCCGGCTATAGTATAGGGTTTGGTATTTTATTTTGATGAAAAAGAAAACCATTGTTTGCTTGGATGTTGTATTGCATTGATACCTGAAATTGAAAGTTAGCCTATTGAAAACTATTGAAGATTGAGTGTAATGCATGTGTGGTGAATGTGTAAATAAGAGTAAATAGAATTTGCATATAATTGTGGGATCACAAAGCGAAGTGGTTTTAAAGAACTCAGGATAGCTACCCATGGCAACGAGGCTCTACAATATATGGTTTTGCAAAATTCATTGCTGAAATAAACTCTTTGAAGTCATGACTTGAGTATGGTGTTTGTTGTTATTATACTTGAAATTAGACTCTCTGTTCCAGAAATGTAAATTTACAGAAATGAAACCTACATGACAGTGTAATGACACTTCATGACATGTTCAGGAAACATCTCAGATGGTTTACTGTACTTGAGGTCAAAGTTAAGCATTCATGACACTGTCAGAAAACTATTTTGGTCAGTAATAGTTCTTTGTGACAGCTTAATGACAAGTCAAAACTGTACCACTGTAGTTGAGGTCAAGAAAAGTATTCACGACCAATTCATAATGGTGTCATGACAGCCAATTGCTCAGGCTCATCATTTAAAAAACCTAGAAGATAAGTCAGGCCAAACACAGTTATATGTCAAGTTGTCATGACAATATTGTAAACGAATAACATTTTCTTGCCTAATGTCAAGTTGTCATGGCAAAGATGCCGTCAGATAATGTCATCTTGCCTAATGTCAAGTTGTCATAATGATGACGCTCAAACAATGTCAACTTGACATAACAAAAACCGAATGACACATTATGACAACAGTCATAAACATCAATAATGTGTCATTAATGTGCATGACATGTGTCATGTCATTCTTATGACGGTTACATGACACCCTTATGTAGACCCCTTCAAATAAAGTGTTACCACACATTCTTCTGAAGTCTGCAATGCTGAAGACACACAACTATACGTGTGCTACACACACATTCTGAGCACATACACACACCTATACACACGCCACACACACATTCTGAACACATACACACACCTACAGTATACACACACACCACACACACATTCTTATTGACACTGTATATACGCTACTGTACACACACATTGTTATAAATACATACTGAACTATCACGCTACACACACACACACATGCTCTGAACTTGCCAATCAGAAATGAACTTCATGTCTTCAATTTCATGTCATCTTTATTATTTAAAGTGCTCCTGTGCAGTATGTTGGTTCTTGTGAGTGTGTGTGTGTGTGTGTGTGTGTGTGTGAGTGTGAACATGAGTGAATGTATGTGTGTGTGTCTGTGTGTGCGTGTGTGAGTGTATGTGTGTGTGTGTGTGTGTGTGTGTGTGTGTGTGTGTGTGTGTGTGTGTGTGTGTGTGTGTGTGTGTGTGTGTGTGTGTCTGTGTGTGTGTGTGTGTGTGTGTGTGTGTGTGTATGTCTGTGTGTCTGTGTGTCTGTGTGTGCGTGTGTGCGTGTGTGTGTGTGTCTGTGTGTGTCTGTGTGTGTGTGTGTGTGTGTGTGTGTGTGTGTGTCTGTGTCTGTGTGTGTGTGTGTCAGAACAGGAGGAAAAGCCTAGCTTGTGCTGTAAGCAGGGCCGTTACTGTGTCTTCACTGAAGTCAACTGGAGGGCATAGCTAACCAATGTGTGTGTGTGTGTGTGTGTGTACTGGAGGCAGTGTTGTAGTCAAGTCACTATGCCTCGAGTCCGAGTCCAGGTTCGAGTCTCCAGTGTCCGAGTCCGAGTCAAGTCCAAGTCATTAAAAACAAATTTCGAGTCGAGTCCAAGTCGAGTCCACTACTCATCCGAGTCAAGTCCGAGTCGAGTCACTATTGATTCAAGTCGAGTACTTTTTGGTCAAGTCGAGTCCAAGTTCCGCACTAAAGTAAGCATAGCCTATAAGGTTTTAAACTAAAAACTAAAAAAGTCCTAATGGCGGACGCTATGAACTTTCATACAGGGGCGTCTGCAGGAATGAATGGTAAGCAAACTGTAAACACAAAACTCATGGGCAAAGTCGAGTCTTCGTCTCAATTTTCGAGTCCGAATGCTTTGAATGTACGAGTCCGAGTCCAAGTCCGAGTCATTCAGTGCTCGAGTCCAAGTCAAGTCACAAGTCTCTAAATTTGGCTAATGACTCGGACTCGAGTCCGAGTCCTGGACTCGAGTACTACAACACTGACTGGAGGGCACAGGGACATGGTCTTAGCTGACCAATGAGATCACCGTGTTTTAGAGACAGACATCACATTTGCTGTGGACATCAGTAACTGAACCCCTGAGATGCAGGCCTTTCTGAACAGATTTCCTGCTTAGTGCATTTGCCAACAGCACATGAGGCAGTGGTTCTCACACACTCACCATGGACACACACACTGGTGTGATTGAGTGGGGAAGAGCCAGAGGTGCGTTCAAGTTCACCGAACTTAGGCGAACATTTGCGAACCTTCGCAAACAGTATTCCGTTAGCCTTGAGTTTTTGGCGAACGTTTGCTAACAATCGCAAACAGTCTGAGGAGGTGGTGCGCCGCGAACATACAGTGGAACTGGACGTGAGTTTGATGAACGCAACAATGCAATTACTGTTAGAATGGAATGTTAACACCAAATCGTTCAAATTGAACAGTTCAAAGAAAACATGTTCACCTCGAACGTGTGTGTGTGTTTGTGAATTTGAACGCACCTCATGTGTGTTTGCTGTTAGTATTGTTTAGGATAATATACACAGCGGTCTCCATGGACACACACACTGATGTGATTGAGTGGGGAAGAGCCAGGTGTGTTTGCTGTTAGTATTGTTTAGGATAATATACACAGCGGTCACCATGGACACACACACTGGTGTGATTGAGTGGGGAAGAGCCAGGTGTGTTTGCTGTTAGTATTGTTTAGGATAATATACACAGCGGTCACCATGGACACACACACTGGTGTGATTGAGTGGGGAAGAGCCAGGTGTGTTTGCTGTTAGTATTGTTTAGGATAATATACACAGCGGTCACCATGGACACACACACTGGTGTGATTGAGTGGGGAAGAGCCAGGTGTGTTTGCTGTTAGTATTGTTTAGGATAATATACACAGCGGTCACCATGGACACACACACTGGTGTGATTGAGTGGGGAAGAGCCAGGTGTGTTTGCTGTTAGTATTGTTTAGGATATAAAGGGAAATTTCATAAATGGTGTGCTAAACTACAGTAGCTGGATTAAGCATTCTCTCTCACCAACCAGTGAGCCTAGCCAGACACACACACACACACACACACACACACACACACACACACACACTCACACACACACACACACACACACACACACACACACACACACACACACACACACACACACACACACACACACACAGTCATGTCAGTATCACGCTGAGGTCTTACTCATCTGCTGATGCAGCATCAGGAGGCTCCTCCACTGCTATCCTGCTCCTCATTGGTCAATAATAATCAGCATCCTGCTCCTCATTGGTCAATAATAATCAGCATCCTGTTCCTCATTGGTCAATAATAATCAGCATCCTGCTCCTCATTGGTCAATACTAGCGTAATAATCAGCATCCTGCTCCTCATTGGTCAATAATAATCAGCATCCTGCTCCTCATTGGTCAATAGTTTAATACTAGCATAAAAATCAGCATCAGGAACTCCTCCTCCTGCTCCTGTTTCTACACCATGATAGCTGAGATAGATTGTAGCTTAGATCAAGGCAGAGTGGTGGGAGCAGCCTCCCTGGATTTACGCAAAACCTTAGATACAGTTAATCATGAGGTACTGATACACTAACTTAGATACAGTTAATCATGAGGTACTGATACACTAACTTAGATACAGTTAATCATGAGGTACTGATACACTAACTTGACAAAAATTGTATCTCCACAAATGTGCAAAATTGGATAAAATCCCACTTTAGTAGCCAAAAACAACATGTGCAAGTAAATGGCACATGGTCTACATCTCTTGCATCTCTGGGGGTCCCACAGGGGTCAATTGTAGGGCCGCTGCTCTTGTTTGTGTTTGTTTTGTATATTTTTGGGGGCTTTTATGCCTTTAACCAGACAGGACAGAGTAGAGTGACAGGAAGCGAGCGGGAGAGAGAGTAGGGGTGGGAATCGAACCTGGGTCTTTACAGATAAGTCTAAACTGCTAACCATGGTCTTTACAGATACGTCTAAACTGCTAACCATGGTCTTTACAGATAAGTCTAAACTGCTAACCATGGTCTTTACAGATAAGTCTAAACCGCTAACCATGGTCTTTACAGATAAGTCTAAACCGCTAACCATGTTCTTTACAGATACGTCTAAACTGCTAACCATGTTCTTTACAGATACGTCTAAACTGCTAACCATGTTCTTTACAGATACGTCTAAACCGCTAACCATGGTCTTTACAGATACGTCTAAACTGCTAACCATGGTCTTTACAGATAAGTCTAAACCGCTAACCATGGTCTTTACAGATACGTCTAAACCGCTAACCATGTTCTTTACAGATACGTCTAAACCGCTAACCATGGTCTTTACAGATAAGTCTAAACCGCTAACCATGTTCTTTACAGATACGTCTAAACTGCTAACCATGTTCTTTACAGATACGTCTAAACCGCTAACCATGTTCTAAACGTCTAAACTTAAAACTTAAGGAGTTCCTCTTCCTCTCATGTGGCTATGGGGCAGTGAAAGAGAGTGAATGGTGTGTGTGTGTGTGTGTGTGTGTGTGTGTGTGTGTTGGGGAGGAGCCGGGCTGACATGTAAACCATGTTTTTGTTCAAGAAAGATTTTTTTTCTTGGCTGTGCCTTCCAAGTCTTTCCTCTGTGTTTTGCCAGCTCCCAGCAGAAACTAAGACTCAGTTATGTGCTCTCTCTCCCGTGCACATGAGAACGGCGTGCGTGTTGGAGATTTGCTTCAGTCCGCTCTGTCTGCTCTCCTTCTGCGGCCTCGTTTGTGTTTAGGCCGTCTTGCCCTCGTGTAGCGCCCTGCACACCCCATAATAACGCCCTCGTTTGTGTTTAGGCCCCCTGTACACCCCATAATAACGCCCTCGTGTAGCGCCGTGCACACCCCGTAATAACGCCCTCGTTTGTGTTTAGGCCCCCTGTACATCCCATAATAACGCCCTCGTGTAGCACCCTGCACATCCCATAATAACGCCCTCGTTTGTGTTTAGGCCCCCTGCACACCCCATAATAACGCCCTCGTTTGTGTTTAGGCCCCCTGCACACCCCATAATAACGCCCTCGTTTGTGTTTAGGCCCCCTGCACACCCCATAATAACGCCCTCGTTTGTGTTTAGGCCCCCTGCACACCCCATAATAACGGCCTCGTGTAGCCCTGCACACCCCATAATAACGGCCTCGTGTAGCCCTGCACATCCCATAATAACGGCATCGCTTGTGTTTAGGCCGTCTTGCACTCGTGTAGCGCCCTGCACACCCCATAATAACCTCCCTGGGTGGAGCACTACTTACTTGTGTGTGTTGGGGGGGGGGGGGGGGGGGGCTTCATTGAGAAGTCTCGATGGGGAAATAGTTAAGTGTTTGGGTCAATCAAATTCTTGGCATCTCTGTACTACTTGGACTCTGTGTGTGTGTGTGTGTGTGTACAGATGTATAATGCGTTGTGTTGTAAGTAGCAGACACAAACTCCTAGTCAAAGGTTTTATTATTCTGATAGATAGACATAAGAAGTTGTATCACACAACTGTCCAACCTGGCGAGAATGCCATACTTGCGCGGGCAAGATAAACTGGGCACAACTAAATATGTTCATAAAAACAAACATGTTGTATCACACAACTGTCCAACCTGGTGAGAATGCCACTAAAAGTATAGAATCACTGTTAGCATACATGGAACATAGCGTACACTTTACAAGCCAACAGTCTACTGGACAGTCCTAAACACACAGTTCTGTTCTCACTTAATGAAATCTAATTCTAGGTACATGTAGATTGAGATAAAGAATATATATGCAAATAAAATGATTAAAATATCAATATTTTCTTCAGTGTGTAAAACTCATAACCTACCACTTACGAAGATAAACTGGGAAGAGCAGAACGCGTCGTTCCCATAGCAACTATTTTCTTAAAGGTGCAGAACACCATTACATAACATTACATTACAGTGGCAAGTGGAAGCACTAAACCCGTTACATGTGTGTGTGTGTTTGTGCATGTGCATGTGTGATTCATTTCAGCTATTAGTTTGTTTGGACAGCGAAGAGAACAGAGCCATAGAAAAAGAGAGTTGCGACACTCTTTGATGTTGCCGCCACACGATCAAAAGTTCCAAAACACCTGCGCTGAATCGCAGGAGGGTGGGATGTACTTCTGGATGCTGGAGGGTGTAATCAATGAACTCATTGACTACTGACCAAGAGATTGGCTGTAAATAGTTCCAAAAGTCCCATAACGAGGAAATAGCCTGGAAAAAGCGCTGCCATTTTTTCCTATGGAGGCCTATAGACCTCTGAAGTTCGCCTACAAAAAGGATCCAAAGCTGCCATCTTTGCCCATATAAGGAGATCCGGGAGTTAATTGAAGCTAACTGCCTATGGCAAGTTGCATTGTAAGTTAGCTTTGGGGTAGCAAAGATCAAAATGTGCTGTCTTCACCTGCCGAAGATCACCGTATCCATTAGAAGGCAGTGGACAAAACTGTGTAGTGAAAAACGTCTGCATTTCAAATGTCATCATCCCCGCGAGAGTTTAACAGGTGCGATTATTGAAAATCCCCATGTTATTTTCCCATAGAAAAAATCTCAAGATACCGGATCTCCTTATTTGGGCAAAGATGGTGGCTTTTTTGTAGGCGAACTTCAGAGGTCTATGGGAGTGTCGCCACTCTGTTTTCTCTAGTGCTCTGGAAGAGAAGAGTCGACGAAGAGAGATGGAGGAGAGAGAGAGCAGGTGCTGGATATAATTAGGCCAGAGTGGTTGAGCTGATTTGCATAGTCCTCATGAAAGGGAAGTTGGTGTGTTTGGAGATGCAGTCAGCAGAAGACAGTCTTCTCTCTCTCCCTCTCTCTCTCCTGCAGTCAGCAAAAGATAGATCCTTTTATTAATCCTTTAACAGGAAATTACAGTGTCACAGCAGCTTCAAGACAGACATAACACCACACATTCATACACATATATCCAGACCTAATACTGTAAGTTAATAATAAGTTAAAAATAATTGAAAAACTATACATGACTAAGTAAAATTATTTTTGTGCATTATAGAGTCTTATGGCAGCTGGGATGAAAGATTTCCTGTATCTCTCAGACTTGCACGCTGGTGCAATCAGTCTTTGACTGAAGGTGCTACTGTTTACCACCTTCAGAGAGTGGAGTGGGTGAGCAGGGTTGGCCAGTATTGAGCCCAGTCTATTCAATGTTCTGGTCCCTGCCACCTGCTGGACCGTCTCCAGTTCAGCCCCTACCACTGAGCTGGCCTTCACACACACTCTCTCTCTCTCTCTCACACACACACACACACACACATATGATCAAGCCCCTACCACTGAGCTGGCCTTTCTAATGAGCTTGTCCACTCTGTTCCTGTCTGCAGTGCGGGCTCCCTCTCCCCAACAGGCCACAGCGAAGAACAGGGTACTGGCCACCACTGTGTGGTAGACATTGCAGAGCAGGGGTTGGCAGATGTTAAAAGATCTCAGCCTCCTTAGGAAGTAGAGTCTGCTTTGTCCCTTACGATACACCACCTCCATGTGGCTCTTCCAGTCCAGCTTGTTGTCCAGCTGCACACCAAGGTACCTGTGGTTGGCAACCAGCTCCACCTCGCTGCCCTTGATGGTGACTGGTGTTGACTGGGTCCCTCTCCTCCCCTTCCTGAAATCCACAGCTATCTCCTTTGTTTTTGAGGTGTTGAGATGGAGATTATTGTCGGCACTCCACTGCACAAAGTTGTTAATTGTTCTCCTGTACTCCTCCTCCTCGTCACCCTTGATGAGGCCGATCACTGAGGTGTCAGCTGAGAAGACAGTCTTCTCTCTCTCCCTCTCTCTCTCCTGCAGTCTGCAGAAGACAGTCTTCTCTCTCTCCCTCTCTCTCTCCCTCTCTCTCTCCTGCAGTCAGCAGAAGACAGTCTTCTCTCTCTCCCTCTCTCTCCTTCATTCCCTCTTCTCCTTGTCCTTCTTTATCTCTCTCTCTCCCTCCCTCTTAGCCTGGAAAAGCATGACTCCGTTAGAGGACTAGATCCACGGACACGTTTTTTTCCTGGTTTGTGGACGCTTGTCTGAAATCATTGGAGTTCAATCACTAACGTTTGGTTATGACGTATGATAACCACAGGGGACACAACGAGAACAATGAGAGGTTGAAGCGTAATGACGTATGATAACCACAGGGGACACAACGATAGCAATGAGAGGTTGAAGCGTGATGACGTATGATAACCACAGGGGACACAACGATAACAACGAGAACAATGAGAGGTTGAAGCGTAATGACGTATGATAACCACATCCACAATGATAACAATGAGAGGTTGAAGCCAGGGGGTCAGGATTTGGCTGATTAGCTTCGCCGATTAGCAAGGCACTTCCTCGTCGCCATTTTCCAGAAATACATCATGTCCGGTGCCGTTTTTCCTGCGTTTTCCTCATGCTGATTGGTGGCTGTTCCACTCTCAGCTCATGCACGAGCTTAGTGTGGGCACGAGCTCTCCTTCAGTACCTTACGTCAATCAGTAACCTGGCACTTAATTGGCTAAGTAAAACGGCACCGGAAACAAGACCCTTGAAACGCCATGTTGAAGCCTGAAAAAATCGTTCAATTTTGGCACTTTTCACTAGCCTAGCATTCCCATTGAAATGAATGGGGGCGGGACTTGTTCACTTTCTCCAGTTCTTATAATACCTCCATGGTTGAAGCGTAATGGCTCTTGGGAACGGCCTCTGCTCACTGATTGGGCGGAGGTGCTTGCCGGAGTAAATGAAAGTGGATCAAGGTATTCCAGACAGAGCGCTGATGGGAGAAGTGATTGAGTGGAAGTGCGTAGACAGGCGGAGTCAGGCTATCTTCCTCTTTCCTCATCTTCCTCTCTTTCCCTGCTCCTGCATACTCCACTCCACACACTCCTCCCTGCTCTACACTCTGATTGGCTAATGGTGATGATGATGATGATGATGGTGATGATGATGATGATGGGTTGGTGATGATGATGGTGATGATGATGATGATGATGGTGATGATGGTGATGGTGGTGATGATGATGATGGTGATGATGATGATCGTGATTATGGTGATGATGATGATGGTGATGGTGATGATGATGCGGGTGATGATGATGATGATGATGGTGATGATGGTGATGATGATGATGGTGATGATGATTATGGTGATGATGATGATGGTGATGATGATTATGGTGATGATGATGATGATGGTGATGATGGTGATGGTGATGATGGTGATGGTGATGATGATGGTGGTGATGATGATGGTGATGGTGATGATGATGCGGGTGATGATGATGATGATGATGGTGATGATGGTGATGATGATGCGGGTGATGATGATGATGATGATGATGATGATGGTGATGATGATTATGGTGATGATGATGATGATGGTGATGATGGTGATGGTGATGATGGTGATGATGATGATGGTGATGATGATGATGATGGTGATGATGATTATGGTGATGATGATGATGATGGTGATGATGGTGATGGTGATGATGGTGATGATGATGATGGTGATGATGATGATGATGGTGATGATGGTGATGATGGTGATGATGGTGATGATGGTGATGATGATGATGATGATGGTGATGATGATGATGATGGTGATGATGGTGATGATGGTGATGATGGTGATGATGATGATGATGGTGATGATGGTGATGGTGATGATGGTGATGATGATGATGATGGTGATGATGGTGATGATGGTGATGATGATGATGATGGTGATGATGGTGATGATGGTGATGGTGATGATGGTGGTGATGATGATGATGGTGATGATGGTGATGATGGTGATGGTGATGATACAAATGGCAGCTGTTGTAGTTATGATCTTTCTCTCTCTGTCTTCCCCTCCTCTCCTCTCTCTCTGTCATCCCTCTGTCTTCCCCTCCTCTCCTCTCTCTCTGTCATCCCTCTGTCTTCCACTCCTCTCCTCTCTCTCTGTCATCCCTCTCTCCTCTCCTCCACCTCCCTCCTCTCTGTCATCCCTCTCTCCTCCACCTCCCTCCTCTCTGTCATCCCTCTCTCCTCTCATCCCTCCTCTCTGTCATCCCTCTCTCTCTCCTCTCCTCCCTCCTCTCTGTCATCCCTCTCTCCTCTCCTCCACCTCCTCCTCTCTGTCATCCCTCTCTCCTCCACCTCCCTCCTCTCTGTAGACTTCAGGATGTCCAAGTCAGTGGATGACGAGAATGAAGTAGTTGATTCTCCAGTGGAGATCACAGGTGAGTTACTTCTGTGTGTGTGTGTGTGTGTGTGTGTGTGTGTGTGTGTGTGTGTGTGTGTGTGTGTGTGTGTGTGTGTGTGTGTGTGTGTGTGTGTGTGTGTGTGTGTGTGTGTGTGTGTGTGTGTGTGTGTGTGTGTGTGTGTGTGTGTGTGTGTGTGTGTGTGTGTGTGTGTGTGTGTGTGTGTGTGTGTGCGTGTGTGTGTGTGTGTGTGAGAGAGAGAGATTTATGATGTCATTCATGAGTGTAATATTATCTATAAGTATACTCTGTTATTGTGTCCCTCTCTTTTCCTCCCTCTCCCCCTCCCTCCCTCCCTCCCTCCCTCTCTCTCTCTCTCTCTCTCTCTCTCTCTCTCTCTCTCTCTCTCTCTCTCTCTCTCTCTCTCTCTCTCTCTCTCTCTTCTCTCTCTCTCTCTTCTTAGACTTGGAGCGGAATGGTCAGGACACAAATAATCAGGTTTGAAATCTTCATCTTTACGCACTTTACTTCCGCTCATCAAGTGAATGCCTGTGCGTGGCTGTGTGTGTGTGTGTGTGTGTGTGTGTGTGTGTGTGTGTGTGTGTGCGAGAGAGAGAGAGAGAGAGAGAGAGAGAGAGATATTGAGTGAACGAGAACTATATGCTATGTTTTTTTTTTTTTTTTTTTCAGGTTCAGGCCATGAAAATCAATCCACTCTCCCTCTCCCCACCACCACCGACTGGTGTGAAGGTGTGTACACAGGTCTCTCTGTGTGTGTGTGTGTGTGTGTGTCACAGATCAGAGCACTCTTATTGCCTGTCCAAACAGCAGCGTTTGGTCTCTGGAAACCGTTCGCTTTATAAAGTCTGTTTTATCTTTAAAAAGTGCGTTATTATCATTAAAAAGTCTGTTATTATCTTTCAAGAGGGCATTATATATCGTCAAAAAGTGTGTTATTGTTGTTAAAAAGGGCGTTATTATCTTTAAAAAGGGCATTAATGCCGTTAAAAATTGTGTTATTATCATTAAAAAGTGCATTTCCGGGCGTCTAGAACGCTGTTGTGGTGTGGATGCAAGGCCTAAACAGTTTGCTGTTTTCACAAAAATGCTGTTTTTGCCGTTTCCGTGGTGACCTTAGGCTGCATCCCCACTATTCTGTTTCCGTGGTGACCTTAGGCTGCATCCCCACTATTCTGTTTCCGTGGTGACCTTAGGCTGCATCCCCACTATTCTGTTTCCGTGGGTGACCTTAGGCTGCATCCCCACTATTCTGTTTTGGGGTAAAATGCAAAATTCCAGCAGCGGGCGACGGGGTATTTGCACACTCCTCCTCCATCCCTCTCTCCCTCCTCCTCTGGGATTGCTCCTCCATCCCTCTCTCCCCTCCTCCTCTGGGATT
>NC_084999.1:848268-863268 GCF_963854185.1 Sardina pilchardus | reverse complement strand
TTATTTGCCAGGTGCCATGGTTAGGTGGAACCATATGGCTCATTGAATTGAAAAGGTAGGCTAAGGAATTGTTTGGGAAATAATAACGGCTAGTCATTGCTAACGTTAGCAATGCAATATCTCTGTCATTATGCTGAGGAAAACAACATTAGCGCTTGCCATTGAAAGCTAGCAGCCTACGTTCCTGTTGGATCCTGCAGCAAGCTGGCAACCGCGACTCAGAGGGGAGGGGGAGGCGATACACTGCGCTACAGTATTTTGAAAGTAATTGCAGTAGCCTACTCGTTATTTTAATTTTGTTTTTAATGACCCGCCCCGCAAATAAAGTTATCATTTCTTTACCCGCCCCAATCCGACCCGCGGGTTACGAGACGACCCACGCATCACTAACACACACACACACACACACCAAACCAAATACCAAATAAGTCAAACCAAAAACCAAACCAAATACCAAATACATGGAGACAAAGCCTTATCCAAAGGACCTGTTCTCAAGGCTCCCAACTAGGGACACACACACACTCATGGCATGTGGCATGTGCTGTTCTCCTGCTAGAACCGTGTGTGTGTGTGTGTGCTTAGATCTGCCTGTGTGTCAACTCATGTGCCTAACGTGTCTGTGAACACACACACACACACACACACACACACACACATCTAAACACATTACTGCTGTATCATCATCATCATCATCATCCTCTTCATCAGTGTCTTTCATCCACACGCAGACAGGGTGTGTGAGTGTGTGTGAAAGGGAAATGGGAAAGTGTACTCCAAGAGCTGTGTAGATTATGTTGATTGATTGGTGTGTGTGTGTGTATAGATCGGGCAGAGTGTGTGTTTGTCACTCAGATTCTTTTTATGTACCACTTATCACCTGCCATACACACACTTTCTCTTTCACACACACTGTCTCTTTCACAAACACACACAGACACAAACACACACACACACACACACAAACTCACAGCTCAGACATCAAGACATACAAATACATGCATTACACACACACACACACACAGACACACACACATCTGATATAGGTTCTGTTGGCTGCCCTCCAGACTGATGCTGGCTGATGAGGGGGTGGGCGGGGGGGTGGCCATATGGGAGGGTTGGGGGTGGGGGGGCATACAGGTGGGTGTGGCCATACATGTGGTTTGGGGGTGTGGCCATGTGGGAGGGTTGGGGGTGTGGCCATATGGGAGGGTTGGGGGGTGTGGCCATACATGCGGGTTGGGAGTGTGGTCATACAGGTGGGTGTGGCCATACATGTGATTTGGGGGTGTGGTCATACGGGTGGGTGTGTCTGGGTCAAAGGTCATTTCTGAAGTGAGCCAGTTCTGGCCGGTTCTAAGCCAGATGAGCTGGGCGGTCTGTTCTGGTCCACTCAAGTGGTCGCAACGCTCCGGCTCTGGGCGGAATGTATCTCTGTGTTAGCGGTTCTGTAGATTTTGTAGAAAAAGATCTTTGTCCTGCTGCGTACATGTTGCTGATTCAAAAATACCAAAAAAACTTTGTGAAAATGAATTTAAAAAATGTCTTTAAACTTTCAAAGTGATAATGATGACTTAAATTTAGACCAAATATTTCCTAAAGTAAAATATCTCTCTTTAGGTTTAGTGTTCCCTTAATGTTGCCTTTTTTGTTTATAGTTGTATACTTACCTGTGTTCTGGAGTGGGTTATGTGTGTGTGTGTGTGTGTGTTTATGATTATGTGGTAGATGCTGTTTCACAGGGGCGTGTCTATCTTAAGGGAGATAGAACCCTAGTCCAATAGGTGACCTGCAAACCAAATAACATGCAAGCATTGGTCCTGCTCAGCCAATGAAAATGCAACAATTGGTCCTGCTCAACCAATGACAGGAGGAGGGTGGGACCGAGGGTGGGACCATGGGTGGGGCAGAGGCCCCCGGAGCCTGTCACTCAAAGAGAGCAGTGCTGCTAACCACACCCCTTTGAAAGCTTTAAACAGCTACAACCAAAAACACAAGGAGCAGAGGAAGAAGGGGAGAGAAGAGAGGAAGAAGAGAGGAGAGGAAGGAGAAGAGAGGAAGAGGAGAGGAGAGGAAGAAGAGGAGTTGCCCCCACCCTCTCTTTTTCTTGCTCTCCTTCTTTCATGTTCTCTTTCTCATCTGTAGTTTTTCTCTTGTGTGTGTGTGTGTGTGTGTGTGTGTGTGTGTGTGTGTGTGTGTTAGTGTTGTTCTTCTGATACGGAGATAGCTCGTTGTATACCTCATGTTCTCAATGATAAACCAAATAGACTAATGCGTTAAACAAACACACACACACACACACTCCTGTTGCCCCTGATGTTGGGCTTTTGTGATTGGCTGAGGTGTGCTGGGCTTGAACTTCATTGGTCGCCACAGCTGCTGTGTCACCCAGCTTCAGAGAGTCCAGAACGGTTAGCAGTTAGCAAGTAGCTGCGACAGGGTTGTAGCTACTGTATGGTTGCTAGGTGACACACACACACATACACACGGTGTGTGTGTGTGTGTGTGTTAGGGCCTGGGTCCTAGTGAAAAATGTGTCAGGGTGTGTGTGTGTGTGTGTGTGTGTGTGTGTGTGTGTGTGTGTGTGTGTGTGTGTGTGTGTGTGTGTGTGTGTGTGTGTGTGTGTGTGTGTGTGTGAGGGCCTGGGTCCGGAGTGTGTCTCCAAAGAATGATGCCAAAGACAGTACTCCACCAGACACTGGGCCCCTCACACCCCCTCAGATGCTTAACACACACACACACACACACACACACACACACACACACACACACACGTTGAGCACCCTCTGCTGTGGAGCACGCACAGTTCATCCTCTAAATCGTCTTCTCTGCACAGCTGCAGGCCAAAGGATCACTGCACTGGACGTCACGGCAACGTCCTCTCAGCAAAACAAATCAAACCAAAGAATCTCGTGCAGCCTCTTTCAACCCTCTCTCACTCTGTTTCTCTCTACCTCTCCCCTCTTTCAACCCTCTCTCACTCTGTTTCTCTCTACCTCTCCCCTCTTTCAACCCTCTCTCACTCTGTTTCTCTCTACCTCTCCCCTCTTTCAACCCTCTCTCACTCTGTTTCTCTCTACCTCTCCCCTCTTTCAACCCTCTCTCACTCTGTTTCTCTCTACCTCTCCCCTCTTTCAACCCTCTCTCACTCTGTTTCTCTCTACCTCTCCTCTCTTTCAACCCTCTCTCACTCTGTTTCTCTCTACCTCTCCTCTCTTTCAACCCTCTCTCACTCTGTTTCTCTCTACCTCTCCCCTCTTCCAACCCTCTCTCACTCTGTTTCTCTCTACCTCTCCCCTCTTTCAACCCTCTCTCACTCTGTTTCTCTCTACCTCTCCTCTCTTACACTCACTCTGTCTTTCTTTACCACTCCTCACTTTCTGTGGTCTATCCATCCCTTGTCACCTAGCAACCGAGCTTACACCTCAGTTACACAAATGGAAATAATAAGAATAATAGTAGTAGTAGTAATAATAAATATGATCATAATTATACTAATGCCAATGATGATTACAACAATACTGATGATGATGATGATGATGATGATGATGAAATGTATATTATGAATACTTTCTTTGGGAAACACGTCAGCTTTCTTTAAGCATGATGAAGATGAAGAGTATGGTGATGATGACGATGATGAAGAGTTTTGTCTTTGTACACTGTGGTTGTTCCGTTAGTATCATTTGTGCTACCAAAGCATTACTAAGCTGTACCAAAATCTCTCCGTGTGTGTGTGTGCATATGGGGTGTGTGTGTGTGTGCATATGGGGTGTTTGTGTGAACGTGTGTGTGTGTGTGTGTGCATATGGGGTGTTTGTGTGAACGTGTGTGGGGACAGCACAGGCTTTTGATGTGTCTACCTTTCAAACCAAAACTAGATGAGAAGTGTGTGTGTGTGTGTGTGTGAGAGAGTATGTGGAGAAGAACAGGTGGGAGGGGGGGGGGGGGGGGAGAGGGGGCTTTGGCTTGGCCAATGTACGGGTGTGATTCATTTCAAGCCATTTTTTGTAAATGATAGTGTTTCATTGGTCTGATTAAATACAGGATTACAAAACATACTCTTGTCTCTGAGTGTGATTCTGCTATCTGATGGACAAACACGCACACACTTGATTAATGGCATGGGCTTTTATTAGTGGGCTTGCTGCAACCCATCTATTGTTCTTCCAAAGCAAGCAAGCACATTATACTTTTCACCCACTTTTTGAGAACGCCTCTTCTCCTAGAGCAGTGGTTCTCAAACTTTTCCCAATGAGTACCACCTCAGAAAACATTTGTCTCTCCAAGTATACCACCATTATTAGCAGCATTAAGAAATGTTAAATACATTTCACTACAATGCGTATCTAATAAACAGAAGGCCATTTTTATTCCTAACATTTAGCCTGTTTATTATTGACTGTTATTCAAAGCCACAACTGCACTTACACACTTGATACTCATCAAGTGACAAAGTTAACTAGAAATGTGCATGTCCGAGGACCTGCCAGAGTGGACTTCCAAAAATGCTAACTATGCTAACAATGCTGACTAGGCTAACAATGCTAACCAGGTTGATGAGTAAACTAAGCTGATGATCGAGGATAAAAGGTTCCTTGAAATTGCCAATAAGTCAGCTTCATTAACAGATGGTCACTATACACTTAACTTACCTTTCAGGAAAGAAATTCCAGAATTAGAATTAGAGGACATTTGCTGTCCCCTACTGACATTTAGAATACTGAAGTCCAAAACAGTGAAATATATCACATATTTTGTCAATCAAACAGTCCTAAAGCAACATATACTAATTTTGCTGGGGAAAATTGTGTCTTTATGGGTTTAAACATACCTAATAGGTGTAAAATACCCCCCAAAACGAGGTTTTTCTCTTGTCCACGCCTCCAGGTGACAAACTTTTACCTCATTTTTAATATCTAAAAGAAGTCTTGAATTAATTGTCTTTAGTTTTATTTTCATTACATGAATTTATTGTACCTGAAAAAAAGAAAAAATAGGATAAAACATATTTTGAATAGTATTTATTGTGCTATGAAGTTGTGTCCTTAAAAGTGCACGCAACCCTGTTACCCATACCATTTTTGCCTGGCTGATGAAGGGTTAAAATATTATGTCATATTACAAACAGGAAATTACATCATCCAAGCATTTTGAAAATCCATGGGTAGACCAAAGGTGTGTGCCCTCTTGCATTTTTGATATTTTTTCAAATTTGTCTTTGTTAACCGAGTCCGTCAAGCTAAACCACTCAACCCTGTTACCCATATTTTAGGAATAATGTTGAATAATTTCAATTTTTTTTTTCTAAATTTGTACAACTACATTGGTCCTTGACCTTGGCAAAATAGTTTAACCTCTTAGGGCTTAGCGGCAACATACGTGGACAGAACATTTTAGCTCAAATGTCCACAATCGTTGTCACTACTGTATTGGGGATGCTTTGGACACGTACAGGGGCACTTATGCTTCCATCTGGTGATGTCAGAAGTGTCTAACATACTACGGTAAAAAAACAAAATGGCGGCAAACACAAGCGAAAATTCAAGTGGCCGCTCCATACACAAACATCTTCCAGGTAAAAAATCCTGTATTATTTTATAGCTTATTCTTATTTAGGTATTTAAAGAAGCGTTGAACATTAGTCATGACAAAAAAATTCGGAAAAAAAACTGTAAAATAAGAACTTAGCATGTCGCTAAACATGACGTACACGTATGTGTACGCAGGGACTGAAGTTCCTAGAAAAAAAATTGAAAAAAAGTTTTTCTGGTGTAGCTAAAAGCTGTACATTGTCTAAATGTAATAAATAACAATTCAACAACTAAACACATATACATACATAGATTAGTTGGGTTAAAAATGTCGGTAAACCCTCTGGATCATCAGTATGCCACTGCCCCCCACACACAGCACACTGCCCCCCACCCCACCCCACCCCACACAAACACACCTGATTGCAATTCACATATACCACACTTTTCCATGCAATCCACTACACTTACAATACTTCTCAACTTTTCACACACACACACACACACACACACACACACACACACGACTGCCGTCCTACCCCACCTTCACCTAACTCCCCCTACTTCACTGCATCATAGGAAGCCACACTGCTTACAGACAACATACAGCCCACCAAACCACTGTATCATCATATGACACTGCCCCACATACACAGCACACTGGCTAACACTCCCCCCCCCCCCCCAAATGCTTTTTGCACTTGCCCCTGCCCCTGGCCAACCCCCCATCACACACACACACACACACACACACACACACACACACTGCCCCTTACCAGTGCCTTATTAGCCACATACATACAACACACTGCCCACCACCCTCCGTATAATCTGCCACTGCCCCACATACACAGCACACTGGCCAACCCCCCCCCATCACACACACACACACTGCCCCTTACCAGCGTCTTATTAGCCACATACATGCAACACACTGCCCACCACCCTCTGGATCATCAGTATGCCACTGCCCCACACACACATGACACTGTCCCCCCACTCCCCCCCCCCCCCCACCAACACACACACTTACAGGCTCCCTCTACTAGCTCGACCCCAGGTAGTTGGGTTGGCCCCTTGAGCCGTGGATCTGCCCAAGATTTCTTCTGTCCCTTGGTGTCTCCCCCCCACACACATACATCATTCACCCCCTGCAGCTTACTCTTACCACCCCCACCCCCCAAATGCTTTTTGCACTTGCCCCTGCCCCTGGCCAACCCCCCCATCACACACACACACACTGCCCCTTACCAGTGCCTTATTAGCCACATGCATACAACACACTGCCCACCACCCTCCGGATAATCTGACACTGCCCCACATACACAGCACACTGGCCAACCCCCCCCCCCACACACACACACACACACTGCCCCTACCAGCGTCTTATTAGCCACATACATACAACACACTGCCCACCACCCTCTGGATCATCAGTATGCCACTGCCCCACACACAGCACACTGAGCCCCCCCCCCCCCAATTATTCAAAACACAGGGATTAAAGTTTTCCGGCACCATGCCGGAATTCCGGCGTGCGGCCATTGACTGCGTTCATTTTTAAAAATATGATTTATTTGTTAACGCTATTGAAAAACACGCAGCATTCGTTAAGCTGAATTTCCTTTCCCTGCTCTCCCTCTCTGTCACTCACGCGTCACGCACCCTTTAATACACACTCACACACACACATTCAGACACAGACACAGACTCCCCTTCGTGCACACCGCGTCTGTCTCCATAACGAGATCATCCCTGGAAGCGCGGTCGCACTAATGCACCTGACGCTGCGGGTGGAAGCATAAGTTCTTCCGCAAATTTTGTAGACTATGCGTGCAACTTTACCAAACCGTATAGAAGTAAACGAATTCTCCTTGGCCCGCTGTGCGCACTCAATGGACACCCGCCCCTCGACATGCACATTTAATCCAAACAAAACATTCACAATCGTGAACGCAATGACGCACAGAACAGAAGACGACTAGCGGAATTATAGTTAAATACGGTTAGCATCATTAGTCGGCTATGCTGCACACATCTGATTAAAACTCTGCATTCAAGTTGACTGACCATCTCAATAGCCTACCAATGTTTTTCAACAAGATTTAAAGGGCCTGTCCCAAGGAGAAAAAGTATGAGCTTACCTTGAAACTTAAACACACGTGACACTGAACAGTCCAACCAGCTAGTATGATAAATAGCCAACTATGCTACTTTGTTTACAATATTTTGAGGCTTCAATCAAACAGCTGAATTTAAGAGGTGGAGTTGTAATATGAATAGCAGGCTATTGCTGCATAAAGTTTGCTGTTATGAATATCAGAAATGTCAGTATACAGAATGTATAAATAATTACACCTGTGTGTGTGTGTGTGTGTGTGTGTGTGTGTGTGTGTGTGTGTGTGTGTGTGCTTTACATCTTGTTTAAAAATCATTAAATAAATTCACATTATATGAAAGCAAAGTGATAAAAAGTCAGACATGAGGCGACCACCACACATTGCCTTCTAATCTGTAGGAAACACTGTTATTACTCTTTAGAAAGAGAATCATTGGATTTTTTTGAATACCTTAACTTAAATGGTTGCAACTAAATCTTATTCTTCAAATGCCTGCCTTCCAATTTAACATATCCTGACAACATGACACCTTATGATTGTAGGTCAATTTGTAACCTGTCAAAGACAAAGATTAGCAGCAAAACTTGATATAAAAAGAAATCCTAAATGCTACATGTAGCATATAGTGTTGGACTACTATTGCCACCTATTGGCCTTTCTTGGGGTCCAACATCACAGACAAGGCCTGTGTCGTGTGCAAACACTCCAGAAAGTAAACCGGTTTCCAATCGATCGACCAACATAGTGTCGTATATAGTCGCATACACGAGTCTAAAAAAGTTCAGGCTCAGGATTTTTTTTTGCTTTAATCCCTGAAAACATGTTAAAAAAAAAAATTGTGCATGTGTTCATGCACATTGATTCATGCAAAAGCAGTCAGGGAAGATCTGCTGGGTTCAATGTGAAAAAAAAGAGTTTTTCATTCTATTACATGCTTGTGTTTTATGGAAGTTCGGACCCAGCGTCCACATATGTGGACATCATTTTTCTCTAAAAGTACATCATATCAAAAGATGATGCTTAGTTTTTATTCTAATTAGGTTCAAATAAGCCCAAAAAGCATAGTGAAATAAAAATTGCATGTAAAAAAACAGCTTGGGCCTTAGGGGGTCAACCAGCTAGCCTTTGTTCATTAGCTAGAGGCTGTATTAGCACTGGTTTCGCAACCCTGTTACTTGCAACCCTGTTACTGAAATTAAATAACATGGTTATTATCATAGTTAGCAGGGTGTTTGTGGATAAATATGTTTAGTTAAATAATAAAAATGAATTTATTTGTGTAATTTCATATATTTGGACAATAATTTACTTTATCCCTGCTGAAAAAAACAGCAAGAAACCAGCTTAGGCTGGTAGCTGGTTTTAGCTGGTTTTAGCTGGTCTTTGCCCAATACACAGCTATTATTGCTGGTCTTTGCTGGTGTAGCTGGTTAGGCCACCAGCTAGACATGCTGGCGTGACCATCTGAGGAAGCTGGTCGTGCTGGTGTGACCAGCCTGTCGTTTGGGATACAACTGGTTTAAGATGGTCATGCTGGTGACCAGCCTGTCAAGCTTGACAAAGATGGTCAAGCTGGTTTTCTAGAATAACCAACATAAGCTGGCGTGGCCAGTAAAAACCAGCAATGTAGACCAGCAACACCAACTAAAATGACCAGCTTAAGGTGGTACGACAATCAAAACCAGCTGAATTACCATCATAAGCTGGGTAAACCAGCTGAAGGTGTGTTTTCGCGAGAGTTTTGCTGGTCTAGCTGGTTAACCATCAAAGGGTGGTCAAATAAGCTGGTTAACAAGCTGGTCAACCAGCAAACCACCTTTAGCTGGTCAGGCCGGTTTTTTCACCAGGGATATTATTAAAATATTTACATATTTTACACATTTAAAATAAATAGCCGGAATCTCTACGTTTCTTCTGTTAGAACAGCATCATTACTGCATAGTGTGCCACAATACATGTTCAGATCCAATAACATCTGAAAATAAACTAATTTTGGTAAGATTGTTGTGATCATTTCCAAGATATAGGCCTAATGTGTTAGTAACAGGGTTGCGCGGACATACAGTATACACATAGCAAATAAAACACATGTGGTGGAAAAGGTACCGTCGATGGCTGAGCTTAACAAATCATATCATTTAGTAGTTTATGACCCATATTTCTTAAATATTCAACATACCATGTTAAAATTGAAGATTTATTTTTAAGACGTGTAAATGCCAAAATGTCCTCTAATTATGGAATGCCTAACAATTGCCATGTTGCCTTGCAGCGTCTCCAAAGCCTGAAACAAAAGCTAAAGAGAAATGAATCTTTCCACAGAGAATATGCAGCCTTTCTGAATGATGTCATAGCTCAAGGATATGCAGAGGTGGTTCCGCAGCAAGAGATGGAGGGAGCCGAAGGAAGAACCTGGTATATTCCACATCACGGAGTATACCACCCCAAGAAGAACACACTCAGGGTGGTATTTGACTGTGGTGCGGTATATCAGGGCATATCCCTGAACTCTGAGCTTTTGCAAGGCCCTGATCTTACCAGCTCCCTAATTGGAGTCTTGCTCAGGTTTAGACGTGAACCCATAGCTCTCATGGCAGACATTAGATCTATGTTCTATCAAGTTAGGGTGTCCAAGCCAGACATAGATTTTCTGCGCTTTCTGTGGTGGACACACAGGAACATTGAACAGGATCCCATAGACCATCGCATGCTGGTACACTTGTTTGGAGCTGTTTCCTCACCAAGCTGCGCCAGTTTTGCCCTGCGAAGAACGGCTGAAGATCATCCCCAAATCAGACAACAGGTGACCGACACCATAATGAATAATTTCTATGTGGATGACTGCTTAACATCTTTGCCTACAGTACAGGATGCAGTGCAGCTGACCGCAGACTTGGTGGAGGTCTGCAGTAAAGGAGGATTCCAGCTTACCAAATGCGTGACCAATAACAGAGCTGTGCTACCATCCATAAAGGAGGAAGAAAGAGGAAAAGACATCAGATCCTTGGACCTAGATAAAGACCAACTACCAACTGACCGCGCTCTTGGACTGCAGTGGAGTGTGGAAGATGACACCTTCAGGTTTGACATCATAGTTCCTGTAAAGCCACACACACGGAGAGGAATTCTGTCAATGGTAAGCTCCGTGTATGATCCACTAGGTATCTTAGCACCTCTCACTCTCCCAGCCAAACAACTGTTACAGCAGCTCTGTAAGCAGGGCTATGGATGGGATGAGCCGATACCCAGAGATCAGTCTAAGCAGTGGACTAGTTGGATTCAGGATCTTCCAAAACTGGCAGATTTTAGTGTTTCACGCTGTATCAAACCCACTGACTTTGGAAACCCACAGTCCTTCCAACTGCACCATTTCGCTGACGCCAGCGAGATTGGATATGGAGCAGTAAGTTACCTTAGGATGACTAATGGCCAGGGTAGGATACATGTGTGTTTTATGATTGGAAAGGCGAGAGTTGCGCCTTTAAAGCAAATGTCGATCCCAAGACTAGAACTGGCAGCTGCGGTGTTGTCTGTTAAGGTAGACAAGCTTCTCAGGGCTGAATTGCAACTCATCCTCCAAAGTTCACAGTTTTGGATAGACAGTCAGGCTGTATTGAAGTACATAGCCCGGGCTTTTATTTTGCCAAATCGCCAAAATGCACCGGTGTGTATTTGAGACGGGCATCTATATGAGACAGGCGTTTAATTTGGTGGTGTTAGTTGAGTGTAGGTTTATTGTAGGATTAGAAATAACTACCCAATAGCATAAGCAGACGGAAAGCATGACAACAGGAGGTTACCACATTAAATTACAGTAGGCTACTTTATTTAGCCTATAATTCGAATGTGTTTAACAAATCAGATCATATTAGAATTACCGGTAGCCTACTATAATAGGCTGTGCCTTAAATTATTGGCAGCTTAAAATATTGAAACGATGTGACAGTGGCCTGAACAATTCAAGTTACCATCGAGCCTATGAACTTGTTGCCCCTGATAAAACATCAACAATAAAGAATGAATGCTACCCTGTAAAACTACTGCAATCGTGTGATTAAAATGATCCTATTCATCGCTATCACCGTGATCCTCAACTAGGCTACAAGTTGAATTCCTCCTCCTCGTCGCTCTCCTCCACTTGCCTGCCTTGCTTGCGCAGCTCCCGACCAGATGCGCAGGGCTCTCCCTCGTTGAAGACAGACGGTGCAGCTCAGCCTTTACGCACCCTCTTTGGATCAACCGAGAAATATCTTGTCGCTGCTTCTCCTGAATTTTGTTAGGCAAATTTGACAACTGGGTCATTCCGTGTCAAATCAGATAAGATTGTTGCTGCACCGTCTCAGATTTTGTTCAAACTTTGTGTATATCATCGATGGGTCCTAAAACCAAGGCCTGTGAAATATTTCTGTGGAAATCATCTGTCTTCATATCTTTTTTAGACCTTGAAATTCTTTCATTTTTACAGCTTGAAAAACACATGCCATGTCTGGGCATTAATATCTTGACAAATATGTTCCCTAGCCTCCCCAAATTTTCTAGGGTGGAAGATCAACTCATAATAAGCATGTGTAAACAATTTAAAGTCTGTACTAAATGTCTCTTGACTCTCGAAAGGGCCCTCAATTTTGGAAAAACGTGCATTAAGTGTGATATTTAGGGTATTAAAAAATCTGTTTATCTTTTTCACTTGGTATCAGTCACTATTTCCTCTTCAAATACGGCAGTTAATTGATGTTTTCCCACAATTTGAAGTCTCCACAACAAATAACCATGACAATAATAACAATAAAACAAGGCATGTTTGTATTTTGTGTCATTTTCATGTAACTGAAATGCTATGTGGGGTAGGTAGTAGGATCATGAAAATCTATGTGGAAATAGAAAAGTATATGGACATGTAGTGTGTAAAGTTCTAATATTGCATCTAAGCCCCGTTCACAGAATAAACCAGAGTTAAAGAGACCCTATGCAACTTTTTCATAGTCATAAAATCGCTTAGAAATCGTTGTTTTGCTTGACTGACCCGTTTTATCGAAAACAGTCATATTTCCTCCCGCCCCTAGTGTCCCTCTCCGCTATTACAACCTTGCAACTTTCTGATAAACGATCGTTTGCTGTTTACATCTGGAAGTCAGAGACGCGAAAGGAACAAGAAGAACCACGCTTGCAATTTATATATTTATATATAGCCTATATATGTATAAATATACACGCTAAAGCTGTCGGGGAAGCTCTGCAGAGAAATATGCAAGCATAAAACGAGCGAAAACGAAAAACGAAACCGAAACCAGAGATGAAATCGCCAATCCTGCATTATTCCTCTTTAATGCCTTGTAAAAGTAGCAAAATGCTACTGTTCGCCAGAGGGGGGTGCCAAACTTCACTTTTTTTATTGTAAATGTTTATTCTGGTGTTACCAAAACACCTGTAACTACATGCATTTATTCTGTGAATGGGGCTTAGATGCAATATTGGAGATGCAGTGTTGGAGACCGGCTTTGAAGTTTTACGGTAAACCACAACTGGGTCACATGAGCCCAAGTTATAAGTTATTATGCGTGTTTCAAATCCAAGTTGTTGTTAGAGCTATTATATCAGCATCAATTAGCATTCCGTGATAGCCAGTGGCCACGTCTGTCACTTTAACTTACAGTTGGCTATAAAGCACGTCTTCAAGCTCTGCAATGTTGATTACTACCTACCTACTCCAGTAAGACACAGTTGTAAATAAAAGTCTAGCGAGTCTGATTAACAGTTACCTTAAGAAGACAGGTTGATTAGGCGAGCTAGGCTATACTGTCCACCAAACGAAGATGATATGATAATGCTGCCCTATGGAGCACAGCCAGCAATCTTATAGGCTACAGTAGTGCCTTTTGCAGTGTGTACACAAACCGGACTGAACCGTACCAAAACGTAACGTACTGAACCAAACTGTACTCTACTGCCTGGTGGAAAAGTATCTTTTAAGATCCAAGGCAGAACATGTATGGGGAGGACGTGTTCACGTGTCGTGTATAAAAACGAGGTAAAAAATATGCTGACTTTGTTGTGCCTGTTCCATGAGGCGGCAGTGTGCTTAGGCGTATCGCCATATCTAGCCTGTTAATCAAATTAATGTATGAAAAAGTTAGGTTAGTTCTAGCCAACGAAGGTTCAGTGCGCCCAGCTTGCCTACCAGTTGCCTACCAGTCGGCAATGGAATATAGAATCACGTGACCAAAACGTCACAAGCAAAACCAATTCAAGCTGTGGTTATACAGTGTTTCACAATACATGTGTTGCAGAACTGCAAACAAAGTCAATTCAAGCTGTGGTTACACAGTGTTTCTGGTATGCTTCAAGAAGTTTAGGTATTGAGGCTTTGGTCTAAGCATTCTTGGTTAGTGTGTAAGCAATGGGCAACAACTGTAAAATTGCCTTGCCTTGACTTACCCTGAGTGTAGTTCCCCAATCTGTCCACTAGATGGAGCACTCCACAGACTGTGAGGTTCCAGCTGCACCAATGACTGACTGCTGACGGGACAGAGAGAGCATTACATGACATTTGACTGACACTTTTTACCCAAAAGCCACTTACAACATGGTGAACAGTTTCAACATGGTGAACAGTTTCAACATGGTTGTTACGCTAGTAGGGGCACTGTACCGTGTTTGCACTGCTGCGCTATTTGCTGTTACGCTTCTGTCCCTTCTGCTCCCCTACAGGCCGTGCGTCCTTGCTAATTGTGTCCTTGCTAATTGTGGGTTGGGCACTTTCTATAAAGACTATATGTTCTTCGTGTAGCTGTTGTCTTGCGTTACTTATTGAGTTTGACAAGCACTTTTCTCTTTATGGGTTTGAAATACTGGACGTCGGGGAAAAAAGACGTCGTCTGGCATTACAGTCCGCACCTACAGGGCACCAAAGTTGGACTCTGGGTAGCCAGGCCTGCCTGTGTGTCTGCCTGCGTGTGTGTGTGTGCGTGCCTGCTTGTGCGTGCCTGTGTCTGCGTGTGCTTGTGTGTGTCTGTGTGTGCTTGCGTCTACCTTTTTCGCTGTGCTCACTGAGTCTGGTTTTGGGTATTCTGCTGTGCTCAGGTACCAACTGCCTAAAGAAATGTCTTCTGCACGTCCAACTTTGGTGCCCTGAAGGTGCGGACTGTAATGCCAGACGACGTCTTTTTTCCCCGACGTCCAGTGTTGGCATCCACAGGACCTCTGTATAGCGTCCAGAAAAGGTCACCTGACGTCCACATGGGGTCATGGGGTCATATGGGTAGACGTGCACATGGGGTCATATGGGTAGACGTGCACATGGGGTCATATGGGGTCATATGGGTAGACGTGCACATGGGGTCATATGG
>NC_084999.1:830768-843268 GCF_963854185.1 Sardina pilchardus | reverse complement strand
ACCTCTCTTCTAGAAGCATATTTGTCAGGTCACACACTGATCTTGTCCGCTGTAATTTATCCCAAAGGTGTTCTATTGGGTTGAGGTCAGGACTCTGTGCAGGCCCGTCAAGCTCCTCCACTCCCAACTCTTTGAGGACCTTGCTTTGTGCACTGGTACAGTCATGTTGGAACAGGAAGTGGCCATCCCCAAACTTCCCACAAAGTTGGGAGCAGGAATTGTGCAAAATCTCTTGGTTAATGCTGAAGCGTTCAGAGTTCCTTTCACTGGAACTAAGGGACCAGGCCCAGACTTGACCCCAACAACCCGGCAAGACAGTAACGGTAAAATTATTTTTTTCACATTTTGGTTCCATGTTACATTTCCCTTCTCGGTACGCTGGATCAGATGTTATTTTAATTCATATGGCGTTCTGTTCATGACTCTATGTGTGTGTGTGTGTGTGTGGCTAATTTGATTTTAATCTATGATCTTCCTTGTCAAAAAAGAGGTATTATAGTGATAGGCACTGCGTCTCCTCCTGTATTATTAGCGATAGGCACTGCGCCTCCTCCTGTATTATTAGCGATAGGCACTGCGCCTCCTCCTGGTCACAGATAGGCACTGCGCCTCCTCCTGTATTATTAGCGATAGGCACTGCGCCTCCTCCTGTATTATTAGTGATAGGCACTGCGCCTCCTCCTGGTCACAGACAGGTATTATTAGCGATAGGCGCTACTGTACGTCTCCTGGTCACGGCGTCCCGTCTCAATGCCCCACTAGAGGGCTCCGCCCCACAAAGAGAACCGCGGTTCTAGAGCGTTAAGATAACGTAGGCCTACTGTTACAGTTTCAGGCTGCATAACCCTTTTTATGCTCTTTTTCGGCCGCTCTGTCGCTATGGTGACGGGAGATGGAGCGCGTCTTTTGCCGTCTTGACAGAGTGGCGGGCCGGCTGCGGGCCGGCTGCGGGCCGGCTGCGGGCCAGATCCGCTCTCTCAGATGGCTCTCTCTCTCCCGGCTCGCTTTTCAATAAACTGGCTGGCATTCCTTTGTTTGATATTTTCCTGTTTTCCGCACTTTGTTAATTGTTTTGACGCATTATTATTTAGTTGAGTGGTTGTAACTTTCTTGCACGTTTTTAGTTGTGAGTTTAGCAAGTGTAACGGGTGCTAGCTGGTTAGCTATGCGGTGGAACGTTAGTAAACCTCACTCCCCGACACTTCAAGAGCGCTGCTGGCATGAAAGCTAGTAGCCTGGGCTTTTAGCTGGATTGTTAGCGCGCTCGACTCCCGATCCGAGGTGCTGCTGTCTCGCGGGTTCGAGTCCGGGCGTGTGCAGGGCTGGACCACGGTGGTTCCAAACGACGCAGGTTACACAAGCGCAGGTACACACACACACACACACACACACACACACACACACACACACACACACACACACACACACACACACCCCCTCCCTTCCACAGGTAATTCCACTTTTTCACTTCTCATGGAGCGGCCTGTGCTCCACCAACGGGAGACGGCACAAACTCCGCCAACACCAGGAACCAGGAAGTGAGATTGAGTTTTTCTTCTTTTACTTTTCCTGTTCTGTCTTCTTTATCTTTTACTTTTCCTGTTCTGTCTTCTTTATCTTTTACTTTTCCTGTTCTGTCTTCTTTATCTTTTACTTTTCCTGTTCTGTCTTCTTTATCTTTTACTTTTCCTGTTCTGTCTTCTTTTGCAAGCGTCTCTTATTATTTGTTATTCCACAAATTGTTTTGATCATGGGGAATTTTGCCCTTATGTTTTCCATCGCACTGCACTGTATACGGAGGAGTAAAAACATCTTTTTCCAGTACACCCAAACTCTGTGCTTCACTTAAACTGTATGTTACTGGTTCATTTTGTTTTTAAGTGAATTCGCAACAGTTACAATAACGATTATTTTTTATATTTCTTTAGTGTTATACAATATTTTTTCTCTAATCACAGGCACACATACCATCACTGTGTGTGTGTGTGTGTGTGTGTGTGTGTGTGTGTGTGTGTGTGTGTGTCATGCTGGGGATTGGCCACCACTCCAACTGGTTCCTGTGATTAGCTGAACTGGAGCCATCTGTGAGAGCTAACACACTGTGAGAGTGTGTGTGTGTGTGTGTGTGTGCATGTGTGTGTGTGCGCATCTGTGAGAGCAAACACCTCACTTTGTGTGTGTGTGTGTGTGTATCTCTGTGTGTGTGTGTGTGTACAGTATGTGTGTGTGTGTCCCTGTTTTCAATGTTTTCTCTCCTCTGTACTTTCAGAGAGATTCACTCAAACACGAGTTCCATGATGCCGTGGCGCTGTTCCTCAACTCTGTTCCTTAACACTGTTCTGTGGCGCTGTTCCTTAACTCTGTTCCTTAACACTGTTCTGTGGTGCTGTTCCTCAACTCTGTTCCTTAACACTGTTCTGTGGCGCTGTTCCTTAACACTGTTCCTTAACACTGTTCTGTGGCGCTGTTCCTTAACACTGTTCCTCAACTCTGTTCCTTAACACTGTTCTGTGGCGCTGTTCCTCAACTCTGTTCCTTAACACTGTTCTGTGGCGCTGTTCCTTAACACTGTTCCTTAACACTGTTCTGTGGCGCTGTTCCTTAACACTGTTCCTCAACTCTGTTCCTTAACACTGTTCTGTGGCGCTGTTCCTTAACACTGTTCCTTAACACTGTTCTGTGGCGCTGTTCCTTAACACTGTTCCTCAACTCTGTTCCTTAACACTGTTCTGTGGCGCTGTTCCTCAACTCTGTTCCTTAACACTGTTCTGTGGCGCTGTTCCTCAACTCTGTTCCTTAACACTGTTCCTCAACTCTGTTCCTTAAAGGGTTAATCCGGAGTGAAATGCACTTTAGATCAATTTTTCGGACTATTGGGAGTACATACGTTGAGTTGACACCAAAATCATGTCATTCGGATGTATTTTGAGAAAGTTCGAGTTCACTGTTTTTAGCCAAAACTCGTTAGCCTGGAAGTGACCGGGGCAGGTCCTTTCGCCACTACAAAACGCTATTTTTATACCTCTTCTACTGTTCCAAACAACACTACACTTACGTGGTAGTGAGTAGAGGGTCCCTAAAGCCAAACCGAAGTATCCCCACGTCTTTATGTGGTCGGATAGAGAGTCCAGAATGAATTTAATCGAGTCAGTACCTTTCCGGAAATGTTAGTAAAGTGTTGTTGAAGCGTTGCGCTGCTGCCGCCGCGACATTTCCGGAAGGTACTGACTCGATTAAATTCATTCTGGACTCTCTATCCGACCACATAAAGACGTGGGGATACTTCAGTTTGGCTTTAGGGACCCTCTACTCACTACCACGTAAGTGTAGTGTTGTTTGGAACAGTAGAAGAGGTATAAAAATAGCGTTTTGTAGTGGCGAAAGGACCTGCCCCGGTCACTTCCATGCTAACGAGTTTTGGCTAAAAACGGTGAACTCGAACTTTCTCAAAATACATCCGAATGACATGATTTTGGTGTCAACTCAACGTATGTACTCCCAATAGTCCGAAAAATTGATCTAAAGTGCATTTCACTCCGGATTATCCCTTTAACACTGTTCCTCAACTCTGTTCCTCAACACTGTTCTGTGGCGCTGTTCCTTAACACTGTTCCTCAACTCTGTTCCTCAACACTGTTCTGTGGCGCTGTTCCTTAACACTGTTCCTCAACTCTGTTCCTCAACACTGTTCTGTGGCGCTGTTCCTTAACACTGTTCTGTGGCGCTGTTCCTCAACTCTGTTCCTTAACACTGTTCTGTGGCGCTGTTCCTCAACTCTGTTCCTTAACACTGTTCTGTGGCGCTGTTCCTCAACTCTGTTCCTTAACACTGTTCTGTGGCGCTGTTCCTTAACACTGTTCCTCAACTCTGTTCCTTAACACTGTTCTGTGGCGCTGTTCCTCAACTCTGTTCCTTAACACTGTTCTGTGGCACTGTTCCTCAACTCTGTTCCTTAACACTGTTCTGTGGCGCTGTTCCTTAACACTGTTCTGTGGCGCTGTTCCTTAACACTGTTCCTCAACACTGTTCCTTAACACTGTTCTGTGGCGCTGTTCCTCAACTCTGTTCCTTAACACTGTTCTGTGGCGCTGTTCCTTAACACTGTTCTGTGGCGCTGTTCCTTAACACTGTTCTGTGGCGCTGTTCCTTAACACTGTTCCTTAACACTGTTCTGTGGCGCTGTTCCTCAACTCTGTTCCGTTTATATGTCCTGCTATATTTGCACTTCTGGTTGTGTACTTTTTAGGTACACTTCCACAGTCACTCGCCACTTTATACTTGCCTATGTAGGGACGAGCCATGTAGCGTATGTAGCGTACATCATGTACTGTATGTTCTCTGTCTTATGTCTATGTCTGCGTCTCAGGCTTCCTGTTTTAGTGTGGTGTTGTCTTGTCTGTTGTGGAGCACACCGCAGCAAATCCCAAACAACTTCTGTTGTATGGCAATTAAAGTATTGAATCCTTGAATCCTAATGCTGTTCCGTAACTCTGTTCCTTAATGCTGTTTTCAAGTTGGGAACTGGACGAGGGATTTTTCTGAACTTCACACACAGACAGGGAAATCACCAGGACCAAATCAGCATCGGGATCAGATGAGGACCAGGATCAGCCAATGTGGATCCAGCTGATGGATTACACACACAGGAAACAACCCACCTTCAATCGTGTGTGTGTGTGTGTGTGTGTGTGTGTGTGTGTGTGTGTGTGAGAGAGAGAGAGAGAGAGAGAGAGAGAGATAACACACAAACCACATGAAAACATGCAGCCTACTGTATGTCTCCCAGAGCTCTACTGGTATCAAACAGCAACTTATCAGAGGAGCGTTCCATTACCATCATATTACGGTCCTTCACTGTTCCATTACCATTACGGTCCTTCACTGTTCTATTACCATCATATTACGGTCCTTCACTGTTCCATTACCATCATATTACGGTCCTTCACTGTTCCATTACCATCATATTACGGTTCTTCACTGTTCCATTACCATCATATTACGGTTCTTCACTGTTCTATTACCATCATATTACGGTCATATTACGGTCCTTCACTGTTCTATTACCATCATATTACGGTCCTTCACTGTTCCATTACCATCATATTACGGTTCTTCACTGTTCCATTACCATTACGGTCCTTCACTGTTCTATTACCATCATATTACGGTTCTTCACTGTTCCATTACCATTACGGTCCTTCACTGTTCTATTACCATCATATTATGGTCCCTCACTGTTCTATTACAGATTATTGTAAAGATATACACATTTTTGCAATAAATATTATTGATTATTGTAAAGATATAAGAGTATTTACAGTAAATATTATAGATTATTGTAAAGATATGAGTATTCACAGGTGATTTTCTTGTGTTTCTGTTGAATGGCAAAAAGTGTTTCAAAATGTTCAATTAGACTCAAGCATCACAATTAAGAGTGCAAGTGGAATCATGTAGGCCACACACACACACACACACACACACACACACACACACACACACACACACACACACACAAACACACACACAGTATGATATAGGATTTAGATTATGAGGTCAAAGCCACACATTTTCACCAAGATTCATGAAAATCAGTAGTTTTGTAAAATCTGAAGCTAAACAAGCAACCAACCAAGTGAGCAGCATACATGTGGGCGATAGGCTGAAATGCACAACTTTGGTGTGTTTGTGTGTGTGTGTGTGTGTGTGTGTGTGTGTTTGTGTGTGTGTGTGTGTGTGTGTGTGTGTGTGTGTGTGTGTGAGTGTGTGTCACTGAGGGGCGATGGGAGATGAGACTACTCCCCTCCTTATTATATATCTCTCTCACACACACACACACCCCTGGCGTCCCCCTCTCCTCAGCTCATTCACTTCTCTTTATCCCTCCCGACTTCTCCTGCTCTCAACTGCACTTCCTGTGTGGGGAACCTCTTGCCTGAGGGAGGTGTGTGTGTGTGTGTGTGCGATCTCACTATGAGAGGGGTTTGTTGATGGACATCATATGCCTAATCTTAAAACACTACTCACAAGCAGCAGTTTGTGTGTGTGTGTGTGTTTGTACCTGCCCGGGCTTGAACCCATAACTGTCAGCACCATCAGGTGAGTGTGATCTATGTCTATCTTTCGGCCCCCACCATCGACCTCAACGCAGCAATACCATGGCTCCACACATTCTCCTTCACACACACACACACACACACACACACACACACACACACACACACACACACACACACACACACACACACACACACACACACACACACACACACACACACACACTTATTTGACACATAACCCACACACACACACACACTCATTTGACACATAACCCACACACACCACTGGCCGTCCATAAAGCCTGCTCCATCTCTATGATAATAGAATAGAATTAGAAATGCATTTAAAAGGATTTACCAGCCCATGACAATGCCACAATTCTGATGGTTACCAAGGTGTTGCTAGGATAGACATGGTGGTTGCAAAGTTGAATAAATGTTGATAGTTTAACAGTAGATCATTTAATATATCTTTTGAATATATAAATCATTTAAAAGTAATTGAATAGTAATTGATAGACAGATAGTTTGATAGATGTTACATAGTTTAATGCATTAGGCTAGATAGTTTAAACACTGAATGTTGATAGTTTAAAAGTTGAATATTGTTATTTTAAAAGTTGAATATTGATAGTTTAAAAGTTGAATGTAGAGAGTTCAAAAGTGTAAAAGTTGTTGCTAGACAGCCAGTGGTGTCTTAATGCAGGGGCCGCGACCAATGAGAAAACGAGAGGAGTAATGCTGTTGTGCAAAGACATGAATTAATGATCTGCATCTCCATTTTTTAATTTAATGTATATATAGGCTATAGCCTATATGTGTGTGTGTGTGTGTGTGTGTGTGTGTGTGTGTGTGTGTGTGTTGGGTGATGTGATGAGATGCAGTAGCCTAGTGAATGCTGTAGCCTAGTGAAGTGATGAGCAGTAGCCTGGTGAAGTGATGAGACTCTCTAATATCCTCTGAACCCTTAAGAGAACCGTTTCCTGCCTGCTCTAATCACAGGCACACACACACACACACACACACACACACACACACACACACACACACACTGTTCTATTAGCCTCTCTGCCTCTGGCCCAGGAGGCGGTAGGGCTGCTCCAACATGCCTGGGCTGATGAGGGTTATTATCATGAAAATGAAATCAAAAGCGAGGCAATTAGGCAGAAGCCCACTTGTTGCTGACGTAAACGGACGTGATGATGTGGATCCCCGATCTCTCTCTCGCTTCATTTAATCGTCCTCGGCGGGTCCGTAGGACGCGGATGTGATGTCATCGCGGACATTCGGCTATGGCGGTCTCCATGACGACGCCGCCGCATGCTGCAGTGACGCCAAACGACCCCGCGCGCATGGTGAGTGGGCGTGACTGCGCGCGCGTTGCTCTCGCTCTCTCCTCCTCCTCGACTCCCTCCCTCCCTCGCGTGTGGGGGCGGCCCCGTGCAGTTCGCGAGCGCAACACGACACCACGAGAGAGGGAACAGGGGGAGGAGGAAGAGTCGACGGAGTGAGAGAGGAACAGCGAGACGAGAGTGGAGGAAAGAAAGTCGGTGACAAAACATCGGGAGAGGGAATCTCACTCAAGCCTCTCGCTGAGGTTCACTCACCACATGTCAAAGTGTTACGAGCGCACCGATTCGAAATGAAGGAATGAAATGCAGACGCGTACGTGACAGAACTCCACTCGGACGGCCTCTTATGTAAACTCAAAACAAGTCGCTGCTTTCACGCGAGTATGCCGGGACTACGGAACCCCCCGCGCTGCTGACTCCAACGGGACGGAATTCCACTGCTGGGGAACGAGCTGCTCCAACCGGAGCCAGGAACCCGAGAACGGGGACCGGACGGTCAGGAGGATTTTGAAGTGATTTCAAGTCTAACGGTTCGGATCAAAATAAAACAGTTCACTTATTTAACCAGAGGCATCGCTAACCAGGCGAAGCCTGACGGAAAGTTGGGCTCGAAAACTAAATTTCTGTTGGGAGGCTCTAGGCAGACGGGCAGTTAGGCCGCCTGCACTTTTGGCCCAGAGGAATCCGGGAGTCCGGTCGTCATGAAGACTCCGGGAGACTCGGGTAAGTGAAGTCCGCTAAGAGTTTTCCAACTGACCACAAGGCTGAACCGCTTATTAGTCAAACTTCATACGATCTGCGCGATCGTTTTAACGGCACCCGAGCGACACAACTGCGGGTGATTGCTGCTCGCCCAACACCAACCTTTAGCCACCAAACACTTCACTGGCGGATCCCAAGTGCAACTTTGCTACGATAGCCGCCTGGCTAGCAAGCCTCCAAGGAAGACGATACTCAGTTTGGAAGCGAATGAGTGTGTCTGTGTTTTAACATTGATTAGCTGTGGTCGCGTAGGCTTATGTTTTATTTTGATAGATTCTATTTAGAAAGACTAATTTTAGTTGTCCAACCTGGCGGTAACATTACCCTATCTGCTAGAAAGATAAGCCAGTTCAGCGATCATTTCCCGACCCTAGGGGAAGAGACTAGAGGAGTCAAAACAAATGGACATATTTGTTGTGATTACGGTTTGGAGACTTCTAGGCTGCATAAGATAGCGCGGGTGTGTGAGTGGTGGTGGTGGTGGTGGTGGTGATGATGGTGGTGGTGGGGGGGTTAGCGATTTGGATCCCCTACTAGCGTATCAGCTACTAAAGTGGCATTCCTGTTTTCAGTAAAATCGTTGAAACTTTGTAACTGAAGCGAAGTTCCGTCTGGGATCAAAGGGCCGGAACGCTGCTATCCTGCTGAACTGTCAATCCAACCGTCTCACCTCACAGGGTCGGCTTTACGTAATAACTTTAGAGGATTCGAGTACAAAATCATAAATAAGTTACCACACGTAGTTAGTGCGACCTGTTGAATGATGCCTGTAGTCTTTCATGGTCAGCACTCGGCAAGCTGTGTGGCGAGAAATCAAGTGACTTGTGGTTGTGGGCAGCAACTTTTCTCGACTTTGTCCGGTTTTGTCGGGTGCTCTTGCAGCGGGGTGTGAGTGCGTGGTGGCTGTGGAGGGCGACCGCATTCAAAATGGAAGCCTCTTGGCTCGTGGCGACGGGAGAGTGTGTGAGAGTGCTAGGTGTGTGTGTCTGTGTGTTGTGGGCTGGCGTTGGCCCTGATGTCTTAATAGTTTTTCTCACGGTCACGGAGGAGGAGTTTGAAGTGTTAAACACGTTCCCTGTCACCTGCAATGCGTTCAGACTCCTCCGTTAGCTTACCACCAAGAGTGACTGTCCCCCGTGGTTGGTCTTGTATTATGGGTTGTTCTCAGATAGACTACCCCAAAACGACCAGGAGGGCATTCCGAGTAGCCTACTAGGTTTAGTGACAAACCTGGGTGAGTTAACTCGAGTTAGAGGTAAGCTAATAGAAGAGCCAAACAAAACAATGGCATCGGGCTGGTGTAGGAGGGCTACCGCTTACTCTGAGCTGACCCAGGTTTATCAACACAATGAGGGCTCCCGCTTACTCTGAGCTGACCCAGGTTTATCACTGAACCACATGGAACACCCCCCTGGTGTCACTGAATGCTATCTGGAACCAGTGGCGTGTACGTGATCCGCTGGACTAAGCAAGGATACTAACACTTGGGGTTGATCACAGTGATGTCCACTACAGCCAACTAGACTCCAGCTAACTAGACTACACCACCGCTGGATCGGATGCTGCCAGCCCCCCCCCCAACAGTGCAACAGGTTGATGAACCACCCCCCCCCCCCCCCCAAACTCTAGCTGTCTTGTGAGCAAACTGCAGCTTAATCCGGTTTAAAAATAACCGCCATAACAGTGCTGCTGTGTTTTCTCCGCTTTAAGTTCTTTACGTTGTAATCTGGCCGTTCTGCAGATAATCCGCGCGGCATCGGAGCTCTCCGCGCAGGAGGAGACACACACACACACACACACACACACACACACACACACACACACACACACACACACACACACACACACACACACACACACACACACACACACACACACACACACACACACACACACACACTCCGTGCAGGAGGAGAGACACGGACTCAGTCCCTGCAACACACACACACACACACATACACACACACTCTGTGCAGGAGAGGCACACACACACACACACACACACTCTGTGCAGGAGAGGCACACACACACACACACACACACACACACACACACTCTGTGCAGGAGAGGCACACACATACACACACACACACACACACACTCTGTGCAGGAGAGGCACACACACACACAGGCTGGTGGTAGAATCCACCGTGACATCACTGCCCTCCCAGTCTGGATCCCAACTGCCCCATGTGCAGGCAACACACACACACACACACACACACACACACACAATAAATTAGCCTCGTGGAAACCACGATGGGCGGCCTACGGCACTTACCTGAGCGGCAAGACATTCAGCCCCCTCTCCACACACACAAACAAACACAAACACACACAAGACATTCAGCCCCCTCTCCACACACACAAACAAACACAAACACACAGGCTACATGTGCGGTAACTGTGTGTGTGTGTGTGTGTGTGGGGGGGGGGGGTTACGCCAGGTGTGTGGGGTTACGCAAGTGTGTGGACTTAGTAACATAATGACAGACTAGCAGGCAGTAAAGAGTGTGTGTGTGTGTGTGCGTGCGTGTGAGCGAGCGAGCAACTGGGTACACATAGGGAAAATAGTGGGAGAGTGTGATCATGACTACAAACACACACACACACACACACACACACACACACACACACACACACACACACACACACAGCCTGACATCAGGAACTGTCTCTGGAAGTGGAGACTCGAGTTAAAACCTTCCTGACGTTTTGTGTGTGTGTGTGTGTGTGTGGAAAGGATGTCCTCCACAGTAGAATGGGGTTTTGTTTGTTTTTCTCCAGAACAATAGGGGTGTGTGTGTGTCATGTGTAGAGTGACAGGAGTTTGTGTGTGTGTGTGTGTCTGTTTGCATGTCTCTGTGTTTCTGTGTGTGTGTGTGTGTGTGTGCGTGTGTGTGTGTGTGTGCGTGTGTGCGCGCGCGCGTGTGTGTGCTTGTGTGTTTCTGTCTGCCTCTGTATGTGAGTCTGTTTGCATGTCTCTGTATGTATGTGTGTGTGTGTGTGTGTGTGTGTCTCTTTGTGCATTCCAGTGCACCTCCCCCAACAGGGCCTGGCACGCAGGGGACCCCCTCTCCATGAGTGTGTGTGTGTGTGTGTGTGTGTGTGTGTGTGTGTGTGTGTGTGTGTGTGTGTGTGTGTGTGTGTGTGTGTGTGTTTGTGTGCGCAGTTCTGTCGGACTGCTGTGCTTCTTTAGCCTGACGTAACCGTACTCAAAATTCTATTCGAATTTGGGTCTGGAAGAGAAGCACAGGGGCGTGATCATGGGGCACGCTTCAACCAATCACAGCACAGGGGCGTGATCATGGGGCACGCTTCAACCAATCACAGCACAGGGGCGTGATCATGGGGCACGCTTCAACCAATCACAGCACAGGGGCGTGATCATGGGGCACGCTTCAACCAATCACAGCACAGGGGCGTGATCATGGGGCACGCTTCAACCAATCACAGCACAGGGGCGTGATCATGGGGCACGCTTCAACCAATCACAGCACAGGGGCGTGATTATGGGGCATGCTTCAACCAATCACAGCCAAGGGGGCAGGCATATTCCCGGAAGTAGAAACACGAATTGAGCTGGTGATCAACGCTCTGCTAACCCCCATGGACGCCCATAGATTGCAGATTTGTTTGCGATCCCATAACTTCATGTAACATGTGCCCTGTGTCGCCCTTATAGCTTCTGTGTATTCTATATAGGGTATCGAAGGCACAACTAATTCACGTCTTCCTCGCATATAATGCATGTCGGTTGGAGGGAAGCTAACGTTCGACGTCGCACAGTAGGGAGATTAACCGTAATGTTTGGATAAGAAGCTCAGTCCAGCTTGCACGAAAACCATGACGGAAAGTCATTAGCAAGATCAGTGAAAACGCTATGTAGCCTACGGTAGCCTACAGTATTATAGGGTAAAGCATTACCTAGAGGCAAGTAAACCTGATTAATAAACCCATCGATATGGCCCCGGCAGTGGCGCAACTGACCCGGGTTCGATTCCCGCCCCGTGGTCCTTTCCAGATCCCACCCCGACTCTCTCTCCCACTCGCTTCCTGTCATTCTCTCTACTGTCCTGTCCAATTAAAGGCATAAAAAGCCCAAAAAATAATCTTTAAAAAAAAAAAAAAACCCATCGATATCACAAATGTCAAATTTCCGTGTGACCCATCTATCAGACCAGTTACAGCAAGTTACAGGATGGCTAAAGTCACAAAGTCTGTGCGCGAACTATGGGAAGTAAACGGAATTTGTTTCAGTCCCCTCCCATTGAGGACAACAGAGTCTGTTTGTTTCTTTTCTTTTAGGTCTATGATCACAGCGCAG
>NC_084999.1:803155-828068 GCF_963854185.1 Sardina pilchardus | reverse complement strand
TTCCCCCGGCTGGTAAAATATTTAATTGTTGCCACGCAGTGAAATTAAAATAATTGTTTCTAGACTCACACTACGCAACGCAACGTGCAATAGTTTACCAATTATAATAGTATAATATAAACGTATAATAGTTTTCAATTACCAATGTATGTTATCAACGAAATTCTTAATGATCAATCCTCGATCGTCGATTAATTATGCCCATCCCTAGTTCAGGTGCGCTGTGTGAAGAACATCATGGAGCCTTAGTGCTTGGCTATGACCATGAGTGTTTTTCAAAATTCTTTTCTTTCTTTCTTTTTTTTTCTTCAAAAAACGGTTTCATGGTACATGACGTTTTTTTTTATTTTAGGTATAATCAGGTGTTTTCTACTAGTTGAGAGAGGAATTACTGCAGGATATTGACTTAGGATGGTCTATTCTACTGTCATGAGAGAGGAATTACTGCAGGATATTGACTTAGGATGGTCTATTCTACTGTCATGACCAGGCTTGAGAGAGGAATTGCTGCAGTATATTGACTTAGGATGGTCTATTCTACTGTCATGACCAGCCTTGAGAGAGGAATTGCTGCAGTATATTGACTTAGGATGGTCTATTCTACTGTCATGACCAGGCTTGTGCACAACTCCGGATTTTAGAATTGGCCTCCATTCCATTCATGAATTGGAAATGGCCCCGCCCCACAGGAAGTTGAATTTGAATTGAGATTGGAATGACAGGAAGTGGAATTAAGTTCATGGCAATTCGAAACAATTCCACAGTCACAGAACAGGAAGAATGTGTTGAATCTCACATACATTCAGTTTTGGGATGGCTACCTTGGAAACGTAATTGGTTACTGTTTTCAATTATGAGTTGTGTGTTGTCAATCATACCTGACATATGTTGTGAAACTTCATTGTTAAACACTGCCCTTGAATTATGTAGATGAATTTCTTCGAATTTCATTGAATTTCAATTCTACTTCCTTTCATTCAAATTCGAATTGTAATTTTACATCCTGTTTTTGACCTTAATGCAAATTCAAGAATTGAATTGGAATTTAGGAGTCATTCTCAATTCAATTCTGAATTTTGCACAAGCCTGGTCGTGATGAGTGGATATTGTAGAATAATTCCACACTAGTAGTGATGCAGGTTTGCATGGCCCTAGAAAATGATGCTTTTACAAAGAAGAGGCACTCATGATTCTTATGACGTGAGAAATCAGAATGCATACTCCTGCAATGGGAATGCTGCCACACACACACACACACACGGAAACACACACACAGGAACTGTGGACTCCTGCAATGGGAATGCTGCCAGAAAGTCCACAGTTCCTGTGTGTGTGTTTCCGTGTGTGTGTTTCCGCGAGTATGTTCCGTGTGTGTGTGTACGTGCGCGCGCGCGCGTGTGTGTGTGTGTGTGTGTGTGTGTGTGTGTGTGTGTGTGTGTTGTCACAGTGTACTGCGACAATGTAGGACTGTGGCTTCTAGGCTTTTCTTCTGATGCACGCAAACGTCATCGAGAATACACACACTCCCCCATCAGACACTAAAGAGAACACACTCACTCACTCACTCACTCACTCACTCACTCACTCACTCTCACACACACACACACACACACACACACACACACACATACACACACACACACACACACACACACACACACACACACACACACACTCACACACACACATCAGACTAGGGATGCACCGATCCGATATTTGGATCGGATATCGGCCCCGATATGAACAAAATAGCTGGATCGGGGATCAGGAAAAATGAGCCGATCAATGGGCCGATCCGAATTTAATTTTGTTTCAAAAAAAGGCTGAGCCATGACGCTCAACCAGCCATTTAGCGCCGCTGTAGCAGCAGCTCACTGCTGCGGGTTAGAGTGTGCCTCACCTCACTGTGTGCTCTGAGTGTCTAAATTCACGGATGGAATACAGATACCAAATTTATATCATAGGATCAAAAGAATATCTATACTAACCACCATTTGTCATAGGTTAATTACGATCTTCATGCGTTTTGTTGCATTTAGGCAACACGTGTAATGTGTCAGTTTACACAAAATAGGCTACTCAAACTAAACCCATTGTCATTTTCATCTGTATAAACTGTTCTTGGTATTAAGACATGCAAATGTTCAAATTGGCTGTTAAAAACTTCTCATTTATTAGATAAAACGTACAACTTCAAGTACCGTTTACCACCATTCAAACTCCGTGTGAACTAATTAGTTTATCGTGGGGAAACTGAGGGACGTACCACTATTAGTAAATAGAGGGGTTTCGCGGGTGACACCATTTTGGCAGGGATGTTTCAATGTATGTCACTAATGTGGGATTTTTACCTGCAAAATTGTTTTGATGGGAGAAATTTATGCATTTGTTGAGTTTCATGTTAGCTAGTTAGATTTATTATTTAGTAATAACTGTGAACTTGAATTTGAATGCTGTTCCAAGTTGCTGCTGGTGCACAATTGTTCATTTTTAATACTAGTAAAATAATCAATAATGATTATGATGATGATGATGATGATGATAATGATGATGATGATAATAATACGATACCTTTATATCTAAGTGTTATTTTGTTAGATTTTTTCTTAGGAATGTAATGTTTAGTTAGGGAAAGAATCTTTAAGTCAAGCCTGCCTTTAGTCTTTTCCACATGGTGAGGTATACAGTTTATTAATTAACAATGATATCGGATCGGTATCGGATATCGACCGATACGCAGAGCCCAGGCATCGGTATCGGTATCGAGACTAAAAAAGTTGGATCGGTGCATCCCTACATCAGACACTAAAGAGTACACACTCACTCACTCACTCACACACACACAGACACACACACACTCCCCCATCAGACACTAAAGAGAACACACTCACTCACTCACTCACTCACTCACTCACTCACTCACTCACTCACACACACACACACACACACACACACACACACACACTTCACGATCAGACATGAAAGGGAACACACACTGGGTTTGAGCGATATGACACTCACTCCTCTCTCTCTCTCTCTCTCTCTCTCTCTCTCTCTCTCTCTCTCTCACACACACACACATATGACCAAGGAAAAAGTGAACAGGACAACACATAATGCCACAGTAACCTACCTAGGCTATGGAATTTAGCTCATTTAGGCCTACTATTGGGTTTAATGCCATTTCCGAAATAGAAATATTCACATTGCACAACACTTATCTCTTCTAGGATTCCAGAAATATTTTCTTTTATCTAATGACATAGAGAACATAATGAAACTATATATCCCCGGATTATGTGCGACTGCTTTCTTCTAGCCGAAAACTGTGAGAATGAAAGCTAATTACTTTCACATTCTTCACTCATATTCTTCACTCATGTGTAGCACCACATTTAGGTCATTAAACGTGGAATAGTAATAAATGTGATAAACGTGGAATAGTGATAAATGTGATAAACGTGGAATAGTACTAAATGTGATAAATGTGGAATAGTAGTAAATGTGATAAACGTGGAATAGTAATAAATGTGAAGTATTCAAATGAACAGGTTTCCAGCGTGCCTGGTTAAACTTCCCGCACACTGTCCATTACGCATGCTAGGGATGGGCGATATGGCCTAAAATCTATATTGCGATATACATTGCAGCCTATTGCGATAGCGATATATATTTGCGATAAACATTATAATAAAACCCATTTCAGAACAGGTTACATAGACCATAAGGAAAGACATATTTGGGGTTTTCATAAGCTGTAAGCATAATCATCAAAATTGCTTGAAATATCTCACTTTGCATGTAATGAGTCTGCCTATTAGTTTCACCTTTTACAGTTTTTCTCAAATGCTAAAACACATTTCACAAACGTTTCCTCCATGTTCCCCAATGTCTAAACACAATACCCTTTTCTAAAGCTACATAAGCAAAACCACACCTTCTCACTTCAAAACTCAAACTTTCACACCAAAAGAGCAGCTCGAAGCTTGTAAACGTAAACACTATAAACATCATTACACACTACAGCAAAACAATTGAAAACTCAATGCTCAATTTGTGAGAAGGTTCTTTGTTTCATAACTGCCAATGCATGCCAATTGTAAAAGCGTTAGAGTAACGGATCTTCTTAGATCTCTGCAGAGGATTAGGCATTTGAAGAGTTCTCTTCCAAAGCGCTATATCCACCATTTTACTAATGAATTTTCATAAATCTATTTTTTTTTACATTTTGTTTTTCAAGTAATCTCAGTGAAACTGTATTGTGTTATGTTTAGTTACAGTAATTTATCTTTACTCAATACAGTAAAAACAAACCAACTGCATTTTTATTACCTGAAACACACAATTACTGTAAATACAGTAACATGATTTGTTACAGTACAGTAATGTCTATAAAATGGATTTATAGCGTTTTGGGGAAGAGCTCTTCATTTAGAGTTGTGAGTTTCATAAGAAGAGTACAGAAAATTCTCCAAGTACACTACTGTAACACAATTCAATGCTAAAAAACAGAATCTATTGCACACAACAGTACACAACAGAAAACGTGATCAGGGTGTGAAGTTCTTTTATTTTCTTCATTCACACCACACACACACACACACACACACACCACAGTCACTGTGCGCATTAGCAAAAAGTGTCTTCATTTTTGAGTCGTTGTGTGTAATGAATGACGCCAGGTGTGTTCATTGTGTTCAGTTATTGCTGTGTTCATTGTGTTCAGTTATTGCTGACTGTGGCAAGCATTTTGCATCACATGAGCGTTCATTTGAGAATATGTTTTGCAACATGTGTTTCAGCAAGGAAAAATGTGCTTAGATTTATGAGAACGGAGGATTGTGTTTTGTGAATTGTGTCTTCATGTGAAATGTGTTTATGGTATTGAAAAATTGAGGCTAGATTTAGTAAATGTGTTTAGACAACTGGTCATTTGGTTTAGAGGATTGGCTTTTGTGTTTGAGTTACTGAGTTGAATTACTGAGTATTATTGAATATGATTATATGTGTTACATATGAAGCAGCATGCCTATACATTACTGTCAGATAAGTAGGCTGAACTGTGTGTGTGTGTGTGTGTGTGTGTGTGTGTGTGTGTGTGTGTGTGTGTGTGTGTGTGTGTGTGTGTGTATGAGCGGGAGAAATAGAGAGATCTCCTTTGACTGTTTTGATAGAGTGAGAGTATGTGTTTGTGGGTGTGCGTACAGTGTCTGTGTGTGTGTGTGTGTGAGAGAGAGAGAGAGAGAGAGAGAGAGAGAGAGAGAGAGAGGGGGAGAAAGTGAGATTTACAACCCCATTACCAGAAAAGTTGTGACGCTGTTTAAAAACACAAGGTGATAATCTGTGAAGCTTGTAAACCAATATCTAGCTGTGTGTGAGGTGTGTGTGTGTGAGAGAGGTGTATGTGTGTGTTTGTCAACCCATTACTAGCTGCATAAAATTAATTAATTTTTAATTTGATGCCAGTAAAAAAGGTACGTGTGTGAGTTGTGCGTGTGTGAGTAAGGTATGTTTGAGTGAGGTGTGTGATCTCTTAGAATGATTCAGAATATTATGACGATTACAACATTTATACAGAATATTATGACAATTACGACATTTAGAATGATACAGAATCTTATGACAATTACGACAATTGAGACTCTGCAAGGCGAAACCAGTCACTTTGCACACAATGACATTTTGAGAAAATCCACAATAAACAAACTTCCGGGTTAAAAAGTTGAATTTAACTTTTTCGCATAATTCCACAGTATACAGTCTACAGTCTCATATCGTGAACTAAGAAACTAAAGAAAAACATACGCTTTGACTGTTAAACCCGGTGAAGATTCAACACATTAGCAGTCATTGCCGTTGTCCGTGCCGCTTAAAAAGGTGATTTCTCCTCCTCTGGCACATCGTGACGAGGGATGTAACGATGCATCGTGACACGAATAAAAATTGGTACAAATGCGTAACGATTCGCACCGGTTGATAGAAAAAATGAATCGCGATGAGTCACGTGACTTATGTCACTAGGTACGGGGCACAGAACGAGGGAAGACGACGGTAGGCAACAACTTTGAACTAGAGTGTGTGTGTCGGGGTTCGTATGGGTGCTTGAAATCCTTGAAAATGCTTGGATTTTAATGTGGTGTTTTCAAGGTTTGAAAAAGACATCATTTATGAAGTTGTTTTGTTTCTGCCACGCGTTCGCGTCCAGTTTGACGTGTCTGGATTTTCCGATAATGACAGCAATCTTGTGATGCTGATATTGACTTTTAATTTCTGCGCGTGTAAACTAGTCTAAGCTACTGTGCTTGAACAAAGTTAGCTGTGACAGACTAGCCTACTGGTTTTCATCGTTTTAACCACAAAGCCGGTCGACCTTAGGTCTACTCAATTGTTTAGTTAACACCTTGTCATTTCGCATTTGTCCCGCCGTTCACCTCTGTGCGCCCCATGTCATTCAGCATTCAACATATTTCGGGATAGCCATCTCACTATGAGAAAACGTATGACGTTAGTGCTAAGAGATTAACACGTTGGCATGCTTGGTAAACATCAGTCTTGCACATAATATTGAGCTGATTTTTTTTTGTGGAAATGGCTTACTGTAGCATTGTGCTGATAGATGGAAAAAGTCGCCTATTTAAAGGCACAGTCTGAATTTTAATCCTAGCTCTCCATTTAGTGTGTGCACTTGAACAACTGTAATGATGTAGCAGCATATAACAGTAGGGCCTGCCATTTATTTTAAGAGGAGAGGTGTAGGACATAATACTTTGGAAGAAGAGGGAGTGGTGCAATTTGATTTTCTTTGGAGTAACCTCTTCAAACAGCATCAATATCTAAAAAAAAATCGTGATAAAATCGTATCGTGAACAAAAAATCGTGAACCATATCGAGTCGTGAGTTGAGTGTATCGTTACATCCCTAATCGTGACGGGAGAACCATGTCAACTTTGGATGCGTTTATCTTAACAGTTTGTGTAATACCCTCGATATACATAACAGAGTTGTATGATAGTCATCGTTACTGGTGTGCACACTTATCATTATTGTAACAGTTGTGTGATAATACATATCGTCATAGTAACAGTTGTTTTCATAACTCGTATCTTCATAGTAACAGTTGTCATGGGCGGGTCATAACTCACAGCAGCTGCTTCCTGTGTACACTGTTGAATTTTCGTTCCTTACACCTTTACTCAGAACAAACACACACACCTTTACTCAGAACAAACACACACACACACACACACACACACACACACACACACACACTCACACACACACACACACACACACACACACACACACACCTTTACTCAGAACAAACACACACACACACACACACACACACACCTTTACTCAGAATAAGCTTGACAAAAATGTAATTATTCAAGACATTGGGCTGAGCACTGAAGAGCAATAAATAACTGTTGCTCTTTGGTTCTGCATCTCTCTCTTTCTCCATCCCTCTATCTTTTTTGCCTCGTTCTTTTTCTTTCTCCCCTCCATCCCTCCATCTTTCTCCCTCTCCCTCCCTCCATCTTTCTCCCTCTCCCTCCCTCCATCTTTCTCCCTCTCTGTCAGGACGGAGGTGTCCTGAGCGATCAGGACGGACGGGAGTGTGAGGAGGACGATGGGAGTGTGAGGAGGACGACAGACCTGACGAGTGGCCTCACAGCTCGCGCTGGAAACGAAGGATACAGAAGAAGCGAGCGGAGGGATGCGGGCCCAGAGGCGCTCCAGGGGTCGAGGGAGCAGGAGGCGTGGCCAAACCAAACTCAGGGAGACGGACAACCCTCCACAGGCCACACCCCTCGCCTCCACACACAGGAAGCAAGGAGCTGGGCCCAGCCCAGTCAGGAACGCCACAGAGTCCATCGGGAGCAGGACAGAGACAAATGGGGAGGGGCTTAAAAAGGCGATGGTGAGAAAAGCAGAAAAGATGGAAGTTGTAGGGGAGAGTGGGATTGTTGCAGGAGAGAGAGGGAATGTTGTGGGGGAGAGTGGGAATGTTGTGGGGGAGAGTGGGAATGTTGTGGAGGAGAGTGGGAATGTTGTGGGGGAGAGTGGGAATGTTGTGGGGGAGAGTGGGAATGTTGTGGAGGAGAGTGGGAATGTTGTGGAGGAGAGTGGGAATGTTGTGGGGGAGGGACCAGCTGTAGCTCATGACTGCAGCGGAGTCAACACGTCCATCACTACTGGCAACTGCAGCTCAGGCGCTCTGATCAGCACAAGTAACAAAGTAAACAGCCACAGCTTCAAACGCAACCCTGAAACCAACCACAGCTTCAAACGCAACCCTGAAACCAGCCACAGCTCCAAACGCAACCCTGAAACCGACCACAGCTTCAAACGCAACCCTGAAACCAGCCACAGCTCCAAACGCAACCCTGAAACCGACCACAGCTTCAAACGCAACCCTGAAACCAACCACAGCTTCAGCACAGAGAGTGGCGCCGTCAACCCCCCAGCCCATCACAGTGTGCTCAAAAGTACATCGGCCAATCATAATGCAACAAATCACACAACAGCCAATCACAGTGGAGCTAGCATCACCACTTCAGCCAATCAGAGCTCTAGGAGCAGTCCTCCCAGTAGGAAGACGGCCACCTTTAAAGCCAGAGTGCCTCAGAGGAAGTTCGTGTTTGAGCGCTGCACAGCTAACGCTAATGCTAACGTCTCCAGCCCTGGCCAGCGCCCTACCTCCTGCCCTATCATCAGCACCAAGCCAACCCTTAGCCCAAATGCTAACGCTGATGCCTACATTACAGCTAAACCTACCTGTAACGGTGCGGTCATCCCTACCTCTAGCCTCAACCCTAACTCAGCTAATGCTAAGGCTAGCCCTGGCTGCCACCCCAATCTTAATGGCATCATTAACACAAATCCCACGTGTAATGCTAAGGCTAGCCATAGCTCCAACCCCAACCTGAACACAAACACTGACGCTAATGTTCCCTATAATGCTAATTGTAGCCCTACCTCTAATCCAAGCCCCAATCTTACCACAGCACAACACGTTAATGTTAAACTAACCTTTAATATGAAGGCTTCTCCTACCTCTGAGCTTAACCCTACCTCCAGGCACAGTACCAGTGCTAGCGATAGCATCCCTTCTATAGCTAGGAGCAGTGCTAATGCTAACTGTATCCCACCCGCCAGCATTAGCGATAGCATCCCTTTTACAGCTAGCAGCAGTGCTAATGCTAACTGTATCCCACCCGCCAGCATTAGCGATAGCATCCCTTTTACAGCTAGCAGCAGTGCTAATGCTAACCGTATCCCACCCGCCAGCATTAGCGATAGCATCCCTTTTACAGCTAGCAGCAGTGCTAATGCGAATGCTAACTCTACAGCTGGGTTTGCTGAGGGCTGCAGAGAGATCCGGACTCACACTAAAACACACTCTTACCAAGAGACACAAGCACAGACACACATGTACTTTGACCAGGAGATGCAAACACACACACACACTCACACACACACGCCCTCGTCGGTGTGTGTGCGTCACCTCTCGCCGTCCAGCGTGTGTGTGGAGCCGGCGCAGCTGACGAACGACAACACGACTGCTCAGGTCACCCCGGATGACCCTCCGTCCAGCAGTGCAGAGAGAATTCGGCTCCTGGAGGCAGGTGGTGTGTGTGTAGGTGTGTGTGTCCCTCACGGGGAGCGGGGGAGGGGGGGTGGGGGGGACCCCCCAGCGCCGGAGGAGGACATGGAGGTGTTGCGACTGAACTTGGGGCCTCTGGAGGGAAGAGGGGGGTGCAGGGGTTCCCCAAACCCAGCAGCGGCACCCCAACACACACACATCCTCTCCAAACCCCTCGCCTACCCCAGTCCTCCCCCCGGGGCACCCCAACACACACACATCCTCTCCAAACCCCTCGCCTACCCCAGTCCTCCCCCCGGGGCACCCCTAGGCCCCCCCGCCGCTACCCAGCCGCCGCCCCCACTGCGCTCGCCCGCACCCCCCCTCTGCACCCCGTCCTGCACCCCCACCCCCAGCTCCAGGGCGTCGTCGTCCGTCCCTCCGCCTGGTACCCCGACTCCGCCCCCTTCAGGTCCGTCATCTCCGCGTGCGCGTACCCCATTGTCGGGGGCGACGGCGCGGTCGCTGGAGCAACAGCAGCAGCAGCAGCGCTACCGTAAGGGGGACGTGGTCACACACACACACACACTCAACTCCTCACACCGTAAGGGGGACGTGGTCACACACACACACACACTCAACTCCTCACACCGTAAGGGGGACGTGGTCACACACACACACACACTCAACTCCTCACACTACCGTAAGGGGGACGTGGTGTGCACCCCCGCCGGCGTGCGCAAGAAGTTCAACGGCAAGCAGTGGCGTCGCCTGTGCTCGCACGAGCGCTGCCTGAGGGAGTCCCAGCGCCGCGGCTACTGCTCCCGCCACCTGTCCCAGCGCACGCGCCAGGCCGAGGCCGAGGCCGAGGGTCGCGCAGGGGTCAGCGAGGGTCGCGCAGGGGTCGTCGGCGAGGGTGGCGCAGGGGGGGTGGCGGAGGTCGTGGAGGTCAGGGGTGGCCGTGTGAGCAGCGGCGAGCTGGACTGGGAGGAGACGACGTCGTCGTCGCGCGACAGCAGCGAGGGGCGGCGCACGGTGCTGCTGCTGCCTGCTGATTGGTCGTCGAGGTTCGACGTGGAGGAGTGCGAGGCGGCCAGCATGCTGATGTCACTCGGCAGCGGCGGCGGCTCTCGCTCGGCCACGCCCTCTTTCTCGCCCGTGTCCAATCAGTCGCTCTCGCCTGCGCCCTCCCCCCTCTTCGGGTTCCGTCCCGCCCACTTCAGCCCCATCACGCCGGCACCCCCCCCTTCTCGTCGCCCCCGGCAACCCAGCGCCCCCCCAAGACCCACAACGGACCGAGACCGTCGTCCCTCCGCTGGCCACACCCCCATCCAGAACCGCAGCCTTCCCAGCAGCCCCCACACCCGCCCAAGCCCCGCCCCCTCATTCCTCTCAGACTCCGCCTCCAGCTCCAGGCTGGGTCCTCCGGTTTCCCATCATGCCGTGCGGGACTCTCCCGTGAGCATCCGGAACCCTGAGACCCCATTGGCCAACTTCACAGAGCTTCCGCTGCTCTGCCTAGACCCCGCCCCTGACTCCTCCCATTCCGACGGTGGCCACACCTTCCCTCCGCAGGGATTGGACCAGCTGCAGGTGCCTGTGCCAATCAACGCTGTTGATGCAGCCAAAGGGGCGGTTCTTATCCGAAGCCCCGCCCCCACCCTCGTGCTGGTTCCACGCTCCGCCTCTTCAGACCTGAACACCCAATCAGGCACCACGCTGGCTTGCATCTCCGTGGCGACAGCCAATCAGGGAGAGCTGCAGCAGCCGGTGCCCTGCCACCCCGCCCCCACCGCCCTGCTGCCTCTGCTGCTGCCCGCCCCCCGCACAGACGTCGTCATGGGAACCCGCCCCGGAACAGGTCAGCCCCGCCCCCTACACCAACACACACTAACACACACACACACACACACACACACACACACACACACACACACTCAACTCCTCACACTAACACACACACACACACACACACACACACACACACACACACACACACACTCAACTCCTCACACTAACACACACACACACACACACACACACACACACACACACACACACTCAACTCCTCACACTAACCCACACACACACACACACACGCACACACAGACTCACACACTCACCTCCTCCTCACACTAACACACACACTAACCAAAATGGAAAGAAAAAAATCAAAGACACGGTTCCAAACTGACGTGGTTACCAGCAGCACTGATATTTTTAGAAGCACAAGCGGAGCATTCTAGAAGCACAAGCGGAGCATTCTAGAAGCACAAGCGGAGCATTCTGGGTCCACCTGACCTGCAGCACAACTACTCCCACAACACAACACTGTTAAATACAATACAGTTAAATACACTATATTACTGTTAAGTACACTATAAATACACTATATTACCACAACACTGTTAAATACACTATATTGCCAAACACAACACTGTTAAATACACTATATTGCCACAACACTGTTAAATACACTATATTGCCAAACACAACACTGTTAAATACACTATATTGCCAAACACAACACTGTTAAATACACTATATTGCCACAACACAACACTGTTAAATACACTTTATTGTCACAACACTGTTAAATACACTATATTGCCAAACACAACACTGTTAAATACACTATATTGCCAAACACAACACTGTTAAATACACTATATTGCCAAACACAACACTGTTAAATACACTATATTGCCACAACACTGTTAAATACACTATATTGCCAAACACAACACTGTTAAATACACTATATTGCCAAACACAACACTGTTAAATACACTATATTGCCACAACACTGTTAAATACACTATATTACCAAACACAACACTGTTAAATACACTTTATTGCCACAACACTGTGTGGCGAGTCATGGAGCCTTCACCATGCCCGCCCATTCTGAAAGCCTCTCGTTCGTTGTCTGTACCCAATTGATTGCTGAATCGTCTCCCCTCCTCCACATGTTTCCCGAGAACGTCATTGGCTGTGCTTAATTCAATACGTTCCATATAGCTCACGCTATTTCCTGGTTGAAGCAAGCACAATGTTTTGACTGGCGACCGGCTCTGGTGCAGCGATTGTAGTTGCGTTAAGTGCGGTGTAGGCTCGTGAAAGTGAAGACGCTACCTGTGGATCTAAAAGTGGATTATAACCCCAGTGCTGGCTACTTCCCTTTTTGGATATCGTGTGGAATGTCGAAGGCTGCTCGGACATTCAACTGACTTTCAGGTGACTCTTCCATGCTATATCCACTACCGTTAAGCAACCCGACGTTTCGACTGTGTTCTCCTCCGTTCGTGACAATAACACTGTTTGGAATTACGCAGTAAACTGTTACACAGCCCACCTCAGCTAACCGACGTTACGGTTGTGTTCTCCTTCGCTTGGGACGTTAACATTGTGTGGAACTCTGGTTTAAAGTTGCTAGCAGGCCTTCTCTGCTGACCTGCATTCGACTGTGACTGTTCTCCGCCGAGTTGGACGCTAACTCTCGTTCTCTCTCTCTTTCTCGTCCTCTGGCGTCGAAACGCTATAGGCTATACACACATTGACTGCTATACACTCATTGACTGCTCCATGGTTTCTTGTTAGCCTAGTCTATGACTAAAAGGCGTTTGTGCTGATGAGTGAAGTGACTCTTGAACATTGTTTGCTTGTTTGCTGTGTAAACTGGGGGGACTTTGGGGGGGTTTGCTGGTGCTTTTTATACTTTGTATCTGAAACGTGAAAAGGTTATTTGTGGAGGGAAATGTTTTGAGAAATGAATCCATTGTGACCGGTTGATATACAAAGTTGTTTGTTTTGCTTTCTTTTCCTTTTTCTTTTCAATATTTGGTATGTGTGTTAATCCACGGTTCTGCTGTTTTCCCCAATACACTGATGGTTGCTCATTTTGAATACTTGGCTCTTGAACCTGTGCCTTATTTCCATCCCTGAGCTAGCCGACGCAGGTTTTCTATCAGTCTAAAAGCTATTAGTAGCTGAAGTGAACCTGGTAGTGGTAGTGACTTATCTTCTCTTCTTTCTGTGGCGCTCCTTTAGAGCGTCTGGCGCCCAACATAATATTCTTCCTTTCTTTAAGTCCACTACTCCGCTACAGATTTGGCGCCCAACGTGTTTTAGCCAGTATAAACCGAAATGGGTACAAGGGCAGGACCAGGGGACGTGGAGCAATTGCTGACTCACCCCGAACCCTCCCTTCTGGACATGGACATATGTGGAGATGATGAGCTAGTTGATCCACTTCAACCTAAACTGCAAAGGCCCTGCCAGGATGCTTCTGATGACCGTGGAACAAGACGTTTTGATACCTTATACAGATCAGTCCAAAGTTTACAATCAACTATGGCTCATAATTTCCTGACCATTTCAGTAGGTCAAGAGCAGCTAAAGACTGAAGTGACTGAGCGTGTGGAGCGTCTTTCATCACATGTGACCGAGCTGCTGGACCAGCAACAAAGCCACCTTGGCGAAAGTATGGAGTCACACGTTAATTATCTTCATAGTCAGATTACAGGAACCCTTAACTGGCGGTTGAAACACCTCCAAAATGTTCTGCTGCAGGATACTAAGATCATCATACAACCTCTGCTCTCCACCTTGCAGCAAATTCAGGCCGAAGTCACCGCCTGTTCAAGATTGGTGGACTCCTTCAGCACTGAACTTCCATCCTTACGACAACAAATGCTCCAGACGGTGTCTTCGCAACATGTATACACGCAGACAGTAACTTCCCCCCCTGTTCGCATGGTACCTCAGCTGACTCGACCATTGCCCCGTTTTCACTCTACACTGCAGCCTGGCAGTCATGAGGCTGTTCTTACTTCCGCTTCTCCTGCCTCTCTTCCAGGAGAGGCAAGGGGCCTGTTTGTGGGGAAACCCCCTATTAAAATACAATTCCCCTGCTTCGGTAGGAAAGAAGACGATCCTGACCCATTAAGATATATGGAGAAGTGTCATGACTATCTTGCTTTGAACCCTCTGGCGGATGACGAGATCATTGCCACCTTGCGAAATGTCTTGTATGGCACGGGCCGTGATTGGTGGGATGTAGCACGTGGAACCATCACCACCTGGTCTGAGTTTGAGACCCGCTTTCTTTCTGCTTTCTTGGCCGAGGATTATGATGATGAGTTGGCCGAAAGAGTACGGACTCGGGTACAGGGAGAAACTGAAGCCATCCGGGACTTTGCCTACAGCTATCGTGCCTTGTGTAGGAGATGGAAACCTGACATTACTGAGGCTGAAATCATCAAACTTATCTTTAAGAACATCACTCCACGCTTAGCCAGTCAGCTTCGGGGTAGAGTTAAGGAGGTGGAAGAACTCGTGAGACTGGGTACTCAGTTAGAGAAGGACTGGGAACATCATCTACAGTCTTCTCAAGGCAGTTCTGCCTCTTGCGTACCTTTGAGGCGGCCTTATACCAATATTCGGGCCACTCAGACGGCAGAGAAAGCTGTGTTGTGTTGGAGGTGTAAGGGTCAACATGCTCCTGGGACCTGTCCATCTTACACCACTACGGGCCCAACAAAAGAGAAGCAGGGCACCTCAGAGTTTGCCCCTACTTCCCTGAATAAAGGGGGAGGAAACCATGCTGCTGGACGGGCAGATGCATCTGGACGCTCACAGGTGAACACCATCCTGGATGAAACTTCCCCTCTTACTTGTCTTATCCCTCTGCCACGTCAGCTTCTGGTCCCGGCGTCAATCCGACAGTGGTGGGGAAAAGCTATCCTGGACACGGGCTCAACATATACTCTGATGCAAGAAGCCCTCTGGGAGAAAATGGCTGATCCCCAAGAAAAGTTGAAGCCGTGGGGGGAAGGTCCACTGTATTTAGCCAATGGGGAACCTACTGAACCACTGGGGTGGGTTGACCTCATCATCCAATTCCATGACATGGAAGTGTCGCTGCCCGTGGCAGTTCTACCCGTATCTTGTTTGGCTTTTGCTGTTGTGCTTGGTCTAGACTTCATGCATTTTAGTGGACTCAGACTCAGCGTCCGAGACCTGACTTATTACTTGTCCTCATGCGCTTCTTCACCCCACCCCTTCCAGACTGGTACTGCAGATATGGCGGGTTGGAGCCTCCAAAGTCGACCTCCGGCCGACTCCCCTGGATTGGGGAAACTGAAGAAAATGTTTTGCTCTCATTCAAGTCTTACCGCGCTGGTAACTGCTATTCCCCCTGTTGCTGTTGACTCCGTGAAACCCACCGCTGAATTCTACATCCAGAAAGCAGTGACCGATGCCCTACTCGAAGAGGATTTGAGGGTTGTCTTTCAGACCATGCTGGAGAACAATGGTGAGGTGTGTACTTTGACCCCTGGACGAACCACAGTCCTTCAACATGCTATTTACACACAGCAGTGTGTACCTATCAAACAGCGGCCCTACCGTCTGTCCCCCACAAAACAGCGCATTGTTATGGAACAACTCAGTGACATGCTGAAACAAGGCATTGTGGAACCATCCCATTCTGGTTGGTCGTCTCCGGTGGTGTTAATTCCAAAGAAAGATGGAGGACATCGTTTCTGTGTAGATTACAGGCGTCTAAATGCGGTCACAGAAAATGATGCCTATCCTCTACCCACCATTCAAGAGATCCTTGACTCTCTATCTGGGGCGACCATCTTCACAAACCTCGACCTCAACAGCGGCTACTGGCAAGTGGCCATGGATCCTCTCAGCAAACTCCTGACTGCCTTTGTCACTCCTGCTGGCCTGTATCATTTCAATGTAATGCCATATGGACTAAAAAATGCGCCCGCCTCTTTCCAGTGGCTTATGGAAATGGTTCTAGGTGAACTGAGGGGCCGGACCTGCTTTGTTTACCTGGACGATATCATTGTGTATTCCCGCTCTGCCACTACACATCTCCAAGATCTTCAACAAGTGTTTGACAAGCTGAAGGAGGCAGGCCTTACCTTAAACTTGAAAAAATGTCGGTTCTGCCAGACAAGCATTAAGTTCCTTGGACACATTGTAACCCCTCAGGGCACCCAAGCTGATCCTGAGAAAATTGCTGCTGTAATGAATTTCCCCACACCAACCAACCTTAAAGAGGTACAACGCTTTCTCGGAATGGCTGGGTGGTATCACCGTTTTGTGCCTGGGTTTTCCCAGGTTGCGGAACCCCTGAATGCCTTGAAGAAGAAGGGAGTAAGATTCAAGTGGAGTGAAGCATGTCAGCACGCTGTAGATACCCTGAAAGACTTCCTGACTTCTCCACCCATCTTGGGTCATCCCAACTTCCAATTACCCTTCATGGTGTATACGGATGCTAGTGAGACAGGTCTGGGGGCAGTCCTTGCACAGCGAACCGGTGTCGGTACTGAAGAGGTGTTGGCCTATGCCTCTCGGACTCTTAACAACGCTGAAAGAAACTATACAACCACTGAACGGGAGTGCTTGGCTGTTGTCTGGGCCCTGGACAAATGGCAATACTACCTGGAATCCCGACTCTTCACGGTAGTCACTGACCATGTGGCTCTGAAATGGATCCTCTCGTCTCACAAGACTACCAGTCGGTTAATACGCTGGGCTTTGCAACTTCAAAAATTCAATTTCATTATGGAATACCGCAAAGGCAGGCTGAACTATGTTCCTGATGCCCTCTCTCGTATTTCCAATGTTCCAGACTCGCCACCATGCTGCAATGCCTTTCAGGCCTCTTCCACTACGGCACCTCCTGGTAAAACAGTCCAGCCTGATCCAGTGTTCCCTCTGGATGACGAGCATGTGTGGAAGGCTCAGCAAGCCGCCTCGGCCATTATGGAAATCCATCAGAGTCTGTCTGAAGAGGGAGAGAACAGCAAGTTTAGTGAAAAATTCTGTGTCTTGGAGGACAAGGTCTATGTCAGGACTAAAAATGCGGACCATGCCTGTAGCACTCATTATCGTCTGTATGTACCATCTCATCTTGCTCAAGAAGTGATCCAAACATACCATGATGCCCCCCTGAGTGGTCATCTTGGAGTCTTCAAGACCTACCGACGGCTGAGAGAATCTGTGTATTGGCCTGGACTGTGGAAATCGGTGAAGAGGTATATACAGGAATGCTCAATCTGTCAACAGTACAAACCCGACGTGAGCCGGCCAGCTGGAAAGATTCAACAGACCATAATTCAACAACCCAACGTCATGCTTGGGGTGGATCTTATGGGACCCCTACCTCGGAGTCCTGCCAGATGTGAGCACCTGTTAGTCATCGTTGACTATTTCTCTTCCTGGGTGGAACTATTCCCCCTTCGCAGAGCTACTGCCCCCGCGATCGCTCAAATCCTGCGTAAGGACATCTTCACCCGCTGGGGTGTTCCTCAGTACATTCTTTCGGACCGGGGATCACAGTTTGTGTCCTCTATCTTCCAGGACCTCTGTTCGAGTTGGGGAGTCGTGTCCAAGTTGACTACTGCCTACCACCCACAAACTAACTATACCGAGAGAGTGAATCGCACTCTGAAAACTATGCTAGCGTCCTTTGTGGGGGGACAGCAAACTCACTGGGACAGATTACTCCCCGAGTTCCGTTTTGCCCTGAATAGTGCTATCCAGGAATCACTCGGTGTAAGCCCAGCTGAAGCCCATATGGGAAGACGTCTGATTGGACCCATTGACCGCATTCTTCAGGTCTCAACTCCGCCACCGGGATCATCCTCGTATGACATTGTGGACCAGCAAAAATCCATGATGAAGTGCATTGAGAGCAGCAGGGCCAAAGCCAGGCTTCGCCAGCAAAGGAACTATGATAAAACCCGTAGAGACGTTTCTTACAAACCTCGGGATCGGGTGTGGATCCGCCACCATCCTCCGTCAAAGGCCCGAGTCCAATTCACAGCCAAACTTGCCCCTCGGTGGATTGGGCCCTACCGGGTGGTAAAGAAGCTTGGTCCGCTTAATTATGTTGTCTGTCATGAGGAAACCGGAGAAGACCCACGCACAATTAATGTGGTAGATCTCAAGCCCTGTTACCCCACTGCGGAAGAGCTGGACTTACAGCAAAAGGAAACACTAAGACGACTCTTTATGGATGACTCTTCGGATGAGGAATTTCTCGGGTTCACCTAGCCTTGGGGGCTCTCACTCTTATGCCCTTATATAATCTTTTTTTATGGGGGGGAGCGTGTGGCGAGTCATGGAGCCTTCACCATGCCCGCCCATTCTGAAAGCCTCTCGTTCGTTGTCTGTACCCAATTGATTGCTGAATCGTCTCCCCTCCTCCACATGTTTCCCGAGAACGTCATTGGCTGTGCTTAATTCAATACGTTCCATATAGCTCACGCTATTTCCTGGTTGAAGCAAGCACAATGTTTTGACTGGCGACCGGCTCTGGTGCAGCGATTGTTGTTGCGTTAAGTGCGGTGTAGGCTCGTGAAAGTGAAGACGCTACCTGTGGATCTAAAAGTGGATTATAACCCCAGTGCTGGCTACTTCCCTTTTTGGATATCGTGTGGAATGTCGAAGGCTGCTCTGACATTCAACTGACTTTCAGGTGACTCTTCCATGCTATATCCACTACCGTTAAGCAACCCGACGTTTCGACTGTGTTCTCCTCCGTTCGTGACAATAACACTGTTTGGAATTACGCAGTAAACTGTTACACAGCCCACCTCAGCTAACCGACGTTACGGTTGTGTTCTCCTTCGCTTGGGACGTTAACATTGTGTGGAACTCTGGTTTAAAGTTGCTAGCAGGCCTTCTCTGCTGACCTGCATTCGACTGTGACTGTTCTCCGCCGAGTTGGACGCTAACTCTCGTTCTCTCTCTCTTTCTCGTCCTCTGGCGTCGAAACGCTATAGGCTATACACACATTGACTGCTATACACTCATTGACTGCTCCATGGTTTCTTGTTAGCCTAGTCTATGACTAAAAGGCGTTTGTGCTGATGAGTGAAGTGACTCTTGAACATTGTTTGCTTGTTTGCTGTGTAAACTGGGGGGACTTTGGGGGGGTTTGCTGGTGCTTTTTATACTTTGTATCTGAAACGTGAAAAGGTTATTTGTGGAGGGAAATGTTTTGAGAAATGAATCCATTGTGACCGGTTGATATACAAAGTTGTTTGTTTTGCTTTCTTTTCCTTTTTCTTTTCAATATTTGGTATGTGTGTTAATCCACGGTTCTGCTGTTTTCCCCAATACACTGATGGTTGCTCATTTTGAATACTTGGCTCTTGAACCTGTGCCTTATTTCCATCCCTGAGCTAGCCGACGCAGGTTTTCTATCAGTCTAAAAGCTATTAGTAGCTGAAGTGAACCTGGTAGTGGTAGTGACTTATCTTCTCTTCTTTCTGTGGCGCTCCTTTAGAGCGTCTGGCGCCCAACATAATATTCTTCCTTTCTTTAAGTCCACTACTCCGCTACAACTGTTAAATACACTATATTGCCACAACACTGTTAAATACACTATATTTCCACAACACAACACTGTTAAATACACTATATTGCCACAACACTGTTAAATACACTATATTGCCAAACACAACACTGTTAAATACACTATATTGCCAAACACAACACTGTTAAATACACTATATTGCCAAACACAACACTGTTAAATACACTATATTTCCACAACACAACACTGTTAAATACACTATATTGCCACAACACTGTTAAATACACTATATTGCCAAACACAACACTGTTAAATACACTATATTGCCAAACACAACACTGTATTGCCACAACACTGTTAAATGCACTATATTACCAAACACAACAATGTTAAATACACTATATTGTCAAAAGTATTTGCTCACCTGCCTTGACTCACATATGAGCTTCAGTCACATCCCATCCTTAATCCATGGGATTTAATATACCCATCCTTAATCCATTGGATTTAATATACCCATCCTTAATCCATGGGATTTAATATACCCATCCTTAATCCATGGGATTTAATATACCCATCCACAAAGTTTAGGAGTGTGTTATTTGAATTTCTGACCATTCCTTCAGAAGCGCATGTGTGAGGTCACACACTGAGGATGCTGGCTCTCTCTCTCTCTCACACACACACACACACACACACACACACACGCACACACGCACACACACACACACACACACACACACACACACACACACTGAACACGAAGAGAGGTTTTATCTTAGTTTTTATTTCATGCAAATCATTTTAGTCTTTTCGTCAACAATAATGCATATTAATTAGAGGTGGGCATAGATTAATGTTTTTAATCTAGATTAATCTCACTGTAATCTTGAAATTAATCTAGATGCTAAAAGGTCACCTTTTAATTGCTGTCCTTTCATATAATGATTTTTTAACAACAAAAAGCCTAGAAAAAGCTTGAAACACAATAAAAGAATATTTTCTTTACAAAATGATATAAGCCTATTCTACATAGGCTGAAATTTCTGATATTCATGACAGCACACTTTATGCAGATTGTAGCCTACTATTCATATTACAACTCTGCCTCTTTAATTCAGATGTCTGCTTGAAACCTCAAAATGTAAACAAAGTAGCATAGTTGGCTAGTTTATCATAGTTTACTGGTTGGACTGTTCAGTTTCCCCACGTGTGTTTACTGTAAGTTTAATTTGGGCTAATACTTTTTCTCCTTTCCAACTTTGGAGTTGGAAAACATTGGTGCTATTGAGATTATCATCCAACTCATGCAAGAGTGACTTGAATGGAAGAGTTTTAATAAACTTTCTGCAGCAATGATGCTAACCGGAATTTATATTAATTTAGCTAACGTCTTCTATATGCATCATTGCTTTCACGATTGTGAATGTTTTATTTGGATTAAATGTGCATGTGGAGGGGCGGGTCGCGAGTGTCCATTGAGCGCGCACGGGAGGTAGAGGGAGAGCAAGAGAAAGCGGGCCAAGGAGAGGGGGGTTACTTCTACTGTTTTGTAAAGTTGCACGCACAGTCAACAATGACAACTTGTGAAAGAAAGCAGCCGAGCAGCGTCAGGTGCACCAGTGCGACCTAGACTTCTTTCAGGCGCACTCTTAAACATTTGGCGCTCGCGCTAAAATATCAAAGTGAAAGTGATCATAGCTTGCGTGGTATAGACCCAGCTCCCAGCCCAACGTTGAGAATAGATTAACGCCGATATTTTCTTTATCGCCCGATAAGAGTTGCACGTTAACGCCGATAACGGGCCACCCCTAATATTAATACAGTCTTAGTCAACAATAATGATATTAATTTGTCTTAGTCAGTGTTTCAGGACATTGGTGCAGTCTCGTCATCGTCCTAGTCATGGAAAAAAAGGTTGTTGACAAACATTTCGTCTCGTCTCCTCTGACAAAATGAAGACTAATTTTGTCGCTCCCTATTGCACACACACAAACTCACTCACATACAGTATGTGCAGACTCCCTCTCTCTCTCTATCACACATATAAACACTCACACACACACACACACACACACACACACACACACACACACACACACACACACACACGCAGGGATGAAGACAGAGAGGGCTTGTAACGGTTTACTCGTGACATCTACTTTTGCACAGTAGAAACACACTCACACACATTCACACTTACACACACACACCAACACACGCGCGCGCTCTCTTTCTCTCTCTCTCTCTCTCTCTCACTCACACACACACACACACTCTCTCTCTCACACACACACACCAACACACTCTCTCTCTCTCTCTCACATACACACACACACACACACACACACACCAACACACACTCTCTCTCTCTCACACACACACACACACACACACACCAACACACTCTCTCTCTTTAAACATATTGATGTACAGCATAATAACTTTAAACAATGATCAGCGGTGAGGCATTTGTCAAGAAGAAGGTTCTTTTGGCCCCAGCCGTGGCGCAACTGGCTGGGGCACCCGCACCGCACGCCGGGGACCCGGGTTCGATTCCCGCCCCGTGGTCCTTTCCGGATCCCACCCCCACTCTCTCTCCCATTCACTTCCTGTCTTTCTCCACTGTCTCTGTCAATAAAAAGGCATAAAATGGCCAAAAAAAAAATAAATATATAAAGAAGAAGGTTCTTTTGGCAGTTCTCCCCACAGGATTCAGGGTAGGCTATTTCCTAGTCCTAACCCTAATCCTAACCTTAACCCTGTGTGTGTGTGTGTGTGTGTGTGTGTGTGTGTGTGTGTGTGCGCGCATCTGCTTGTCTGTCTGCCTATGTTTTAACTACACACACTATTCTGTTATTGTTGTTTTCTATATTTCTATTTATTGTCTATATTTCTTTGTGTTGTGGCAGCACTGTTTTGATTTGAATGGTCATACTGATAAAGCTCGTTAAATTGTGTGTGTGTGTGTGTGTGTGTGATTTCTCTCCTCTCTCTAAGCCACGGGCTCTTGGTGCCCCCCGGTGGTTTAACATAGACACTGCAATAGAAACACACACCACCACTTTCAGAGCCTTCTTCATGCCTGTGTGTGTGTGTGTGTGTGTGTGTGTGTGTGTATGTGTGTGTGTATGTGTGTGTGTGTGTGTGTGTGTGTGTTTGTGAAAGGGATGGAAATATACACACTACCACTTTCAGAGCCTTCTGAACCATGTTCTTGCAATAGAAACTGCAATAGAAACACACACCACCACTTTCAGAGCCTTCTTCATGCCTGTGTGTGTGTGTGTGTGTGTGTGTGTGTGTGTATGTGTGTGTGTATGTGTGTGTGTGTGTGTGTGTGTGTGTTTGTGAAAGGGATGGAAATATACACACTACCACTTTCAGAGCCTTCTGAACCATGTTCTTCTGGAACATTGCTGTGTGTACATTTACCTTAGTGTTTGTGTGTGTGTGTGTGTGCGTTTCTGCATGTATACTCTATGCATGTGATTGTGTTTCTGTCTCTGTGTGTGTGTGTGTGTTGGGGTTGGTAGTCGGGGTGGTAGTCGGGGTGGTAGTCGGAGTGGGATGGTAGTCCGGGTGGTAGTCGGGGTGGTAGTCGGGGTGGGGTGGTAGTCAGGGTGGTAGTCGGGGTGGTAGTCGGGGTGGGATGGTAGTCAGGGTGGTAGTCGGGGTGGGATGGTAGTCAGGGTGGTAGTCGGGGTGGTAGTCGGGGTGGTAGTCGGGGTGGGATGGTAGTCAGGGTGGTAGTCGGGGTGGGATGGTAGTCAGGGTGGTAGTCGGGGTGGTAGTCAGGGTGGTAGTTGGGGTGGTAGTCGGGGTGGGATGGTAGTCAGGGTGGTAGTCGAGGTGGTAGTTGGGGTGGTAGTCAGGGTGGTAGTCGGGGTGGGGTGGTAGTCAGGGTGGTAGTCGGGGGGGCATATTTAATTTGTCTCTTGCCCAGCACAAGGTAAGCTAGGGAAGGAATCTATTATTGTACCTGTGCCAAAAAACAAATCCCCAAAAGAGCTAAATGACTTCCGACCTGTGGCTTTAACATCAATTGTGATGAAAACATTTGAGTGTTTAGTCAAACAGGTAGTGACCACTAAGGTTGTAGGACAGCTTGACCCATTGCAATTTGCATACCAGGCCCACAGAGGAGTGGATGACGCCTCTGGCACTCTTTTAAACTATCTGTATAAACATCCTGGTAAAGAGGCTCTTGTCCATCTTTAACCTTGATGTGGGATTGGTGAGATGGATTTTTGATTTTTTAACATGCAGGCCCCAAGCAGTCAGAGCAAATGGTGTCCTGTCCAACAAGCGACTGCCGTCAACAGGTTCTCCCCAGGGTTGTGTCCTGTCCCCTCTTCTGTTCATCCTCTACACCAATGACTGTAGGAGTGTCTATGGAAACAGACATCTCCTCAAGTTTGCAGATGACACTGTTTTAATCAGTCTGCTACAGGACGGAGAGGTTCATCATGGGCCAGTGGTGGATGACTTTGTGGAGTGGTGTGACAACCACTTCCTGAAGTTGAATGTCAGTAAAACCAAAGACATGGCCATTGACTTCCGGAAAACCTCCTATCCAGCTGCTCCGACAATAATCAAGGGCTCACCTGTGGAGAGTGTGGACAGCTACAAGTTCCTGGGAACAGTCTTGGACAGGAGCCTTAAATTTGACTTAAACACAACCGCAATCTGCAAGAAGGGCCTGCAAAGATTGTATTTTCTGAGGAGACTGAATGCATTCAATGTGGACAAAACTGTGATGGTTCTATTTTACAGATCATTGAGTCTATTTTAACTTTCTGCCTCGTCTACTGGCTTGGTAATCTCCCAGTGCAAAACAAAAATCGTCTGTCTTCAATTGTAAACACAGCAAGTAAGATCATAGGCATTAAACAGCTATCTTTGTCACAAATATGGGATAGACAGTTGCTGGGTAAGGCGATCCTCTATTAAATGAATTTGTTCTTCTCCCATCTGGACAG